>NC_060959.1:4997762-5022762 GCF_910589235.1 Vespa crabro | reverse complement strand
AAGAAAGAAGAAAAGAAAATCAAAGGTCATACAGTGTACAAAGCCAACAATGATCTTCGTTGAAAAAGCAAATCAGGTTGAAAGCTTCTAAGAAACATTTCCTCTCTCTCTCTCTCCCTCCCCCCCTCTCTCTCTCTCTCTCTCTCTTTCTCTCTCTCTGTCTCTTTCTTTTTTATGTCTCACATTTCTCTTCGCTCTGTCGTAAATGAACAATGAAAATTTACAAAATCTATTAGGAACTCAAAGAACGAATGAAAATAAAGAAATAAATAAATAAATGAAAAAAAAAAGAAAAAATTTAGAAAGAAAAAGATACTCATTTTCACGTAATAAATGACACATCACGTTTTTATATTTTCATATTCATTACTTTCATTCTTTTCGAAACGATACTATATGATATGTTAGGTAAAATAGAAAACAAAAATTACAGCCAAATTTTATACGTTGCTTCGACGACTCCATTTAACTTCATCAAATTGATTGTTTAGCTTACTAATCTCTTAGAGAAGAATTTATTTTGATTTGACTTGATTTGCTTATTCTAAGATTGTCATATTCTTTCAAGATCGTTCCTAAAAATAGCCGTCACTCAGAAGGTATATATATATATATATATATATAAATATACCTATAATATATATATATATATATATATATATATATATATATATATATATATTTCCATATATTCTACTCAACGAGAGTACGTTGAACTACGAATTTATCTTCGTAGAAGACGGCACTTTCGTCGGGACGCTTATTCGAGCCGGCACTTACTCGAAGATAATTAAGAATCAATCGATAAAACGCTTACTCGACTTGATTTATCTTCTCGCGTTAACAACTTTTCTTTCGTACTTTCTTTCCTTCTTTCTTTATTTATTTCTTTCTCTCTATCTTTTTTTTTGTTGTCTTTTGTTTTTCTTTGTTTTTGTTTTTGTTATACGAACGATACGAATAATAGTTGGGCGATTAAATTATCGTAAGATTTACGAAAGAACACGAGCTCTTTTGTTATATATTAAATACACACATAGTTATGAGAGCTAAACACGAATCACCAATGTGGGTTATCTTAAGAATCTCGATCTCGTAACAAGAATAAAAGCTGCATTTATTAGCCTTGAATTTGTCTCGACGATCGACCGAGCTCCAGTTCCTTTCGAGAAAATAACTAGGTAAACCCAGAAAGAGGTAGTTTACATATAGGTAATACAGGTCGTTCAAACTGAGAACACATTGTAATCATGCAAATTTCTATATAGCAATTCACGCACGAGACATGAATTATTTTCATCGATCGATCGTAGTTTCGTTGATCGTAGAATGGAGACGTTACTATTTCTATTATGTAAAAATAGAACGATAATGTTGTATTCTTGTGACCTTCTTCTTGCAGAAACAAACGCAAGAAAATAGAAAAAGATAAAAAAATGAAAAGAAAAAGATAGAGAGAGAGAGAGGGACAGACAGACAGACAGATAGACAGACAGAGAGAAAAAGATACACACATTGTTACATTATACATCCGACAAGCCCACATGCTATTCGACTTTTACAACAATCGATAATCGCACGCACCATTAGCCGTTGCAGGACAATAATTTCTTTTTTTTTTTTTTGTTTGCCGGTGCATCGATCGCATTTTCCAAGCTAGGTCACGTTATTTGTTTACTCTTGCTCGAAGCCACGATTAGATGTAATGCTTTTAGAAAGTATTACCTATGCGGCTAGAATGCGGGAGCCAACATTTACTTGCGAAAGAACTTTGATGTAGACTCTACTTACTAACTTACTTATGTTTGTACTATCGATAAAAAGAGAAAGAGAATAAAAGTATAGAGAATAAACGTATAAAGATATGATAGGAAAATAAGAGATAGGTATATCGGTTCACATTTTACTGAGAATTCGGGAAGAATCATATTGTTAGATATATATATATATATATATATATATATATATATATATATGTATATACATATAACGTTTAAGATAAGTTTTACGGAAGGAGGATTTGATATTATAAAATACGACGACGTCGGTGTGAGTGCACGATCTTATTTTTACGAATACTCGTACGAAAACTATAGATTTCGGAATCAAAACTTTATGTAATGTACTCTTCCGAGAAACGATCTTCACTGACCTACATTACGAACGAACTAAATTTTCTTTCTTTCTCCCTCTCTCTCTCTCTCTCTCTCTCTTTCTTTCTTTCTTTCTTTTATGCATCTCGTTAGATAATTTCATTATTATTCTTCTTTTATAGTAAAAAAAAAAGAAAAAGTTAATTTGAAATTCTTCGTTAATTATATATTACTTACGATCATTTATTTCTTCTTCTTCTTCGTTTATATTGTATATTTGTACGAAAATTTCAATTTTCAAAATTTATCGAAGAACTCTCCTCTTCGAACTTGTGGCGAGATAGGCGCCGTAGAAAATCCTCGAGGTATTCTTATATTAACCATCGCGTCACGTTTCTCGTTCTCGTCTCTTTACTTTATTGTTCCTAGCGAGACCGCAATCTCTCTCTCTCTCTCTCTCTCTTTCTCTCTCTCTCTCTCTCTCTCTCTCTCTCTCTCTCTCTCTCTCTCCTCTTTAAATAAATAAGACAAGCCTCTCTACATATTTTGTTCGAATTCCCGAAAGCACGAAATTCGAATAGCTTTTCGTAAGTTTTAGCGAAAATAAAAAATGAATCTGTTTGCTTCGTTTTCTAAGTAAATAGACGTCTCTATGAAGTCTCGGGATATCTCGATGACGAATAAACTTTCCGCGCGATTCTTCAAAAATGTATTTATTTATTTTCTTTTTTTTTTCTTTCTTCCTTTCTTTTTTTTTCGTTTTTCTTCTTTCTCTCTTTTTTTTTTTCTTTCTTTTTCTTTTTTCTTTTTTCTTCTCTCTGTTCTTCAGACAAATTCCAAATGAATTCTTCGATAAGAACAACGAAGCTTTTTAATCTTTCGTATCGTTAAGCTTCTAACCCTTTCATCAAAGAACAACGGAAAAATAACATAGAGAATAGAGTATCGTCATTCTCACCCACGCGATCTTTTGCGTAAGCTTTTGGCGGAAACGTCTGGTATTCCCCAAAATCTTTTCCGAGCATTTCGAGCAAACTATAAGAACATCATCGTTATTTTCCTGGAAGATCCTCTTTTCCGAGATTAAAGAGAGAGCAGAAGACGCGCTACTCTTACGGTCTGACTGACATATCTCTTCGAATTTAACAAAAAAAAAAAGAAAAAGAAAAAAGAAAAAAAAGAGAAAAAAAGAAAAATGAAAAAAGGGAAAAAAAGAAAGAGAGAAAAAAAAGAACGAAATAATAGGAAGAAAAACAAAGGAATACAAAAGAAACGAAAACAAACATTATACTTATGAACTACATGAAACGAAAAAATTTTATTATGGATTTAATTGCGATAACAACGTCGTTTATGTTTTAACGTAAAGCTAAAATATTTCGCTGTGACAATACAAGTAAATATATGTATATATATGTGTATATATATATATATATGTATATGTATATTGCATACGCGCAATGGGTCACGTATTCATAGTTAGAAATAACTTTAATTGCGAATCGGACGAGCGAGAAAAGAACTTTGACTTATTCAATGCGACACTTATCTGCAGTGATTTTCCTTTATTCCTGACTTAATTTTTTTTTTTTTTTTTTTTTTTTTACGTTATATGATCGCTTTAATTGACACTTTAAATATTATCTCGTAAGAAATTTATAATATTATTCTATTTAAATATGAGGTATAATGAATAAGAAGAAAGATAAATGACGTCAGTAATAATTTGTCTTTGAAATATAAAAAAAAAAGGTGAATTTTTGAAGATCTTCAGACGAATAATATTCCAATGAGAATATTAATTTTCATACAAACGAATAGTTGAGAAAAATCAGAGTTACAAATTGTAGATGATGCACTCCTACGTGATTCAACGTATACAAGCTATTCTTGCAAGATGTCTCATCCCTTGGTCTCTCTTTCATTCTACGTATCTCTCTTTTTGGGATGACCAAAGATAAAACACAGATAAGGTAAGACGGGTCGAGCAAAAAACCAATACAGATAGACATGAGATCAAATGCTTTGTTGAGAGTGTGCCGTTTTTATGAATCCAGATCCAATTTAATGGGAAAAAAGAAAATAAGACAAATACACGCGATAATCAGGGTAATTTTCTTTTTGAACTTATCTCGTTGAAAAACAAAACAGAACAAAAAGAACGATTAAGGATGAATATATTTCATTACTTTTTTATACGTATATATTCAAAAAAAAAAAAAAAAAAAAAAAAAGAAAAAAGAAAAAGAAATAGAGAAAGAAAAATGAAATATTTAGCTTCGGTTCAATGATCATTTAGTACAAATCGAAAATAAAATATTTATAAATAAATTATATTCGAAAAGTTATCCCAATAAAATGTTGAAGCATCTATTTGATCGAAAAAAAAATCCCATTTTTTATTCTAATACGTATACATTAACTTGTATACATATTCATAGGAACTTTAAATATTCATAGAAGATTCGTCGAAGATATATATCTCTTATCCAAGGAATTTTTAGAGTTTCCTTTAAATCCTGTTACGCGTTTAATGTTAAGAGGAAGAAGAAGAATAAGAAGAAGAAGTAGCAACAGTAACTATATATGTTCTATACACGATGATATCTTTCGTGGAAGTGCAACGAACGATATCATAGTAAGTAACTAAAGTACTTATGTACATACATACGTTGCATATAATAAAAACGACGTTTGTTGAATGAAAAGACCGTAAACGAATATGAGTTTTCTCGAATGCCATCGACGCTCGTAATTTTCTTTTCTCCTATTATTATCATAAACATCGTAAAAGAGAATATGAATAAAGAAAATCGCGAATAGCCGAAGAATTTCATCGTATTATTATTATTATTTTTTTTTTTGTACGATTAAAGAAAGATCATAACATGTTTTACGAGATGACATAAACGGTCATTTTACTCCAAAAAATTCAAACGACTTTCGACTTTTCCTTCTTTTTCTATTTTTTGTTCTCTCTCTCTCTCTCTCTCTCTCTCTCTCTCTCTCTTTTTCTCTTCTCTGTTACTCATAGACTTCTTACATATTGCTATCTCATTTTCCCCTTCTTATTTTCGACCCGATCGTACCCTACCACGCGACTCGAAGCACGTTGTACGTGCGCTTCGTGAGTTTATCGAGTGCGAGTGAGAAATAGAGAGATAGAGAGATAGAGAGAGGGAGAGAGAGAGCAAAGACACTACGTTGGAGAAGGACGGTACGAGGGACGGGCGCCGGCCGAGAGATAAAAAGCTCGCGGCACATTGAGAGGCACGTAGAACACATTCGCTAGTCGTACAGTTCGCGGGTACATATATATATATATATATATGTATATATTTGTCCTCCTCACACGGGAGGACATATATTACACATGTAAAAGTGGTGATGACTTTTTCACTACTGTTCGTTGTTATTAGTGCTTCAGACATTATTTATTTTGTATTGTCGGAGTACAATGTTTTAACGATTGAGAAATAAAAGTTGGGTGTATCTTCAAGTGGACTTCTATTTATTTGTTTTCTTCGATAATAAAGAGTGACAGTGTTGTAATTTAAAGAGAAAAGTACTTGAGAATTATATTTAAGAGGATATATTAAGGAAGTAAGGAAAGCGAGATAGATAGATAGATAGAGAAAGACAGAAAGAGAGAAAGAGAATAAAATAAAATAAAACTTTTGGAAAGCTTCTTCTTAAAGAATTGGACGTCGATCAAGGTGAAAGTTTCTTCCGAGATTTTCACCGAACGTTCGTTGTCCTTTATTCCGTCCTTATTTAACGTCCTTTTCTCTCTCTCATCTTTCGTGCTCGACTTTCGAAAGAGAAAACTAACGGGGATTATAAGAAACGCTCGAACGATGGTGCAACGAGCGACGACGAACGGAGAACTCGAGACCGGCAACGTGGACGAGTACGAGTCCACTAGATATTTTCATTATCTTAGGACTCTGGCAGATCTCACAGCCATGGCCAGTATCGTTGCGGTCCAGGTAATTTTTTCTTCTTGCGTTTTTTTTTTATTCTTTTTTTTTTCCTTTCTCGACAGTCCTCCAATCTAAGTGACCGATGCATACGTAGGAATGATCAATACAATATAAAGGGAACCGGTTTAGAATATGTTAGAAACGATTCGAGATATTAGAGTCCAGAGATGCAATATATACACAAGGCTTTTATAGAGTCGTATCTTCGTTTTTGTTTTCTTTTCATTTTATATTTTCCTTCATTGTTTTCTGCTTTTTCTTTACTTTCTTTTCTCCTTTTTTCTCTTTTTTTTTTTTCCTTTTTTTGTTTTTGCTTTTCTTTCTTTATTTCTCTTCGTTCGGAGTACGGGTGCAATGCACTTTTCGTTTCGCGATACACGATCGATCGCGTAAATATGGCTTTTTCAATGTCGAATAGATCGCAGACATTGTTCACGCACATACTCACTCTTCCCGTTTGTCTTATCTAATACGTACAATTTATCGTTAATCTCATACAAATCTCAGTGCCATGGCCATATGCCATGAATCTACCTATATATATATATATATTTTACCTTTCTCTCCCACGTCGTTTACGTTGTTTCACCACACTACGATTTCGAAAGCTATATCGATCGTATCGAGTTTCGAAGGCCGTTACGGTGAAGAGTTGACTCGATTCATTCCGCGAGTTAAACGCGTCAAACAAAATCGATCGATCGTTTGTACTGTGAGCAAATGAAAAGCGAGACACAGGAGACACACAAGCAGAGAGAGAGAGAGAGAGAGAGAGAGAGAGAGAGAGAGAGAGAGAGAGAGACAGATCAAGTTTACTGAAGCATTATCATAGAGCTTTGGACGGACTTTAACGTCCGTTGCCTTTGGATTCATCGGTGTACATTTTCAACAACTTTAGTTAGCATACTAGTTGCTGTTTGAGAGTTTCAAAAATTCTATTAAACCTTCGTTAAAATGAATGTAAATAACAATGAAAGCCATCGAAGTATTCCTTTAAATAATTTTTTCTTGATTTTTCTCTTTCGTTGAGAAATAGAAAGAGAGAGAGAGAGAGAGTCTAATCTTTGCTAATCATGATAATTTTGGTTTTACTTACTTTCTGGTGTACCTAATCTGAAGAGTAACTATTAAAAATAATCACAAAAAGATATTACATATACGTTTTTGTTTTAAGATCGATTATTTTTTTTTTTCCCCGAAAATTCGACGAGACGCCCGATAGCGATAAGTATAGAGTTGTTTTTAATTTTATATTGATTTTAATACAAAAATAAACACTTTATCTTATTGGTTCTCTTAATTCTTTACAAATGTACAAATGTACAATATAACTCATTAATTTCTATTGTAAATTATTTATTAAATATTATATATATATATTTTTTTTTTCTTATAAATTGAAGAAGAGAAATATTTTCTATGATATATCCGGTGGATTTTTAATTTATATTTTAAAAAGAACTCACGATCCGAATCGTTAATCACGCGAGAAAAGACGATTACGGTATCGCTGAACTCCGAAGACCCGGAACGCCGTGAACGATAACGAAAAGTAAATCTTGTATAATCAAAGTCGTTTAATTATTCAAGGGAATTCATTATGCACGCTGTTGTTTAAACCTCGATCGAACTCGATGACTTCGTCGTCTCTTGCAATGAACAAATCGAAGATCTGCCTTAAAAATCATTTCCATACGCGAATCTTTTAATATAATTATATACTTCGTTACATCATATGAATTTATCATGCATATATATATATATATATAATTGAGCATATACTTATATATATGTTAATCTTTACAACATCGCGATTTTTGCTACTCCAGTTAATATATATATATATTATAAACATATAAAATTTCCTATCAAACAAAATTACTTTGGAGTGAATGAATGAAGATAAGAGGAAAACTGACAATACTGATAGAAATACGATGATTCGTTTTTGCTTGGAATGTTGATAATATATGAAGCCAAAAAAAAAGAAAGAAAAAACCTACATATTGTTTACGTAATATAATGTCTTTATTACATATACATACGCAATATATCATAGAGGTAAAAAAAAGATAGTAGATACCTTTGATTCATCGTAGCGAAACGATGACGCCTGGATTAGAAGACAACATCGGTTGATAGAGCATCAAGATGCTTGATGTAATCAAGAATTTCCTATAGTTTATCTCAATCACAAAATTGATTGGAAAATTATTCATTATATCTGGAAAAATTTTTTTTCGCAAGTTTTTTTACTTTGTCACACCTTTAAGACGAATCTCGTTTTATTTATCTATTTGTTTATTATTAATATCTGATGATATATTGTTATCTTTTTAATTTTATTTTTATAACGATTGACATTCGTTAAATATATTAACGAGGACGCTTTAAAATGGAACTTATTTAAATAATTTTAATATCGATGTATGTACATACATGTATATATAGAATAGAATAGCACATAAATATTTATATAAATGTTTTTGATCGACAAAATTTTCTTAATTCTTTGTATCGCTAAATTAGTTACTTCTTTCTTTTATCGTACTTTTATGATCGCTGTCGACTAACATCGACTAAATGTCACGACTTTCACACCTGTTTCATTCTAAAAAAACAAAAATTTATACCTTTTAACAACTTTTTAAAACTCGAACGAATAACACAGAAAAAGTTAATCAATATTGGGGACTATACACATGACTGCTATATACATATATATATATATATATATATATATATATCTTTTTCGCAATATTTGTCGGAAATCCTATCGATCTTTTACGATATACAATATCATATATGATCATGATCGAACGATCGATTGTACGATGAACCTCTTATCATTTTACATTTTCTGAGGTATTTATAATAAAATTTATATCTATTTTTATCCTTATCGTTACACATAAACGAATGGTTTGATTGGTTGTGGGATAAGAATTAAAAAAAAAAAGAAAGAAAAAAAGAAGAAAAGAAAAATCGAACTGTGAAAAGAAGAAACTTTTCCATTTCGTATTGTTGACGATTTTCATGTTCATTGTTTGAAAAAGGAAAGTTGAGAAACGCGTAGGAAGTGAGACGTTCCACTTACTTTACCTATCGATGCTTCCTCAGACTCCTTTCTCTCCATCATCGGGACGTTGATCACGATGTTGGAAAAGCTTCTGTCACGATACTTTATCGTCGTAATGAGAGAGTCGGTCCTGAAAGTAGGTCGAATCCAGTTCTTGGTCTCTGCGTCATCGCGCGTGTAATGATGCGTAACATATTTGGAAATTGCACTTGTCGTTTATAAATATCTATTATTATATTATATATATCTCTTTCCTTTAATCGATATCGTATAAAGAATTGACAACTATGTACCTTATCATTACTAATATTTTTAATATATTTTTATTTACCATTCGTTTATTATTATCTTTAAAAAATTTCATTCTATCTTCATATATATATATATATATATATATATATATATATATATATATATATAAGTAGAGAAAAATTATATAATTAAACGGGGAATGAATTTAAATGGAATTGCGTTAAAAGATTTGATAACACAGATCATTACTCTCAAAAAAGGAATATATGAAAGAAAGAGAGAGAAAATATCGAGATCGGTAATGAACGAAATAGCATTTGTTTATATTAGAATCAGGAAAAAATGGCTTGGAGGAAAATTCGATAAGAAGCTTTCGTTTGGGACGATAAGAAAATTATCGGTTCGATGTTATTTTTTGTTTACTTTCTTGCATACTTTCGTAGATTCGTCTTATTCTCTTTTTCTTTAACTCTTTTTTTTTGTATACGTATACCTATTAAACATTTATATACGAAACACAAACAAATACACGCATATACAAACACACACACACACATATTTATAAATACGTAATGCAAAACGACGCAGGTTTAATGCAAATATCGTAAATTTAGCAAGATAATGTTTCGCGTCTTCGTTGATCGAAAACCGAATCAAGGTCGGTATCTTGGTCCTCGCAAACGAAACGCGAAGATTTTTTTTTTTTTTTTTTGATAACTCTGGATATTTTAAATCATTCCTGTCAACGTGTTAACATCGTTTGCTGAATTGTTCTCTTTTTTTTTTCTTTTTTCTTTTTTTTTTATGATAATTCTATTCTTATCGTGCTATATTCCTTTCATAATAATTATGTGAACGTATCTCTAAGAAAAATCAATCGGTATCATTAATAATAATTACAATGTAATACAGTTACAATATATATTCTAATAATCAATTATCTCGAAAACTTTTCTAATACTCAACTCTATCACGTATTCTCTTCCATTTCGTTTCATTCGAAATATCTTTTTAGATTCTCCGCCATTTCTCACAATCAATTGCACTTTCTTCTTTTTTTATGAACACTCTTTATCACTTACAGGCAATTTTATTATTTTTTATTCTCAATCTCTAAACGGTACACGTTGTATTCCCGCAAACGTTCAGAATCTCATAAACATTAGAACTCAATACTATTAGTCTTTTTTTTTTCGACAAATTTATCATATCCTATGTATAAAGTATCATTATCGAAAATATTATGTATCTAATACGATAGATAAAATTGAAAGAAAATTGTATTTAAATTAGATCGATCTAATTTAATCGATCTAATTTTTGCACATATCTATTAGATTGTATCGAATTTATATATTTAATCATAGTGAATCAAAAAAAAAAAGATATATAATTTGCATGATATTAAATGGTTCGTTTTTATTCTTTTGTTTTTTTTCAAAAATGTTTTTAATCAAAAATAAATAAAAAAAAAAAAATCAAAAGATTAAAACGATTTCGTGAACAATTAAAAATCGTATAATATTTTTTTTTGCGTTACTCGATTACTAATTTCTGATTTTTATTTCTTTTTGATTATAGTTCAAGAGAATGCTGAACAAGGAACTCCTTCACTTCTCGGAATCGTCCAAGTCCGGGAATCAAATATCTGAATATATCTGCAATACTTTCCTAGGTGAGTTGTTCTATTCAAAAATTCGTTTTTATTTCATCTTTTGTCCAATTGCATCAGGAACTATTGACGTTTCGTTATTGCCTTTTCAATCGAATTCGATGACGTTCATATTGCTGTCATCGTCGTCGTCGTCGTCGTTTACGAATTCGCGTGCAACTTCCTTCTTTTCCTTTTACTTTTCATAGAACTGAGAGAAAAAAAAAGAGAAAGAGAGAGAGAGAGAGAGAGAGAGAGAGAGAGAGAGAGATGAAATAGAAGAAGAAGAAAGAGAGAGGAAGGGATAGTCGAGGTCAAGAGTCCGAGTTTAAACGAAGACGTCAAAAGCAAACGATCGATATCTCTTTTTCTCTATCTATCTCTCTATCTCTATCTCTCTCTCTCTCTCTCTCTCTCTCTCTCTCTTTCTCTCTCTCTCTCTTTCTTTCCATTGACGCATTAAAAGCCCTTGAAAATGTAATTCATAGAGAAACGAATGAGATTTAAATTTCGTTCTACTTACGCACCAGTTTCGAATCCATCGTAAGATCTAGTTCTCGCGTTCATAATTTATTGAGGATAATAAATAAATGATGGATCGAATATGCCCTCCCGATTTCCGATACGGTTATCTTATTACAAACACGAATTTTTTCGCGCACGTAATGTGACTCTTATCGTGAAAAGTAGAAAATAAAAACGACAGACAACGGCCGTGAATTTATATACCTAAGTATATATGATAGAGTCGATAAGAACAACAACAAAGATAAAAAAGAGAAAAAAAATAGAGAGAGAGAGAGAGAGAGAAAGAGAGAGAAAAGAAAATAGAGATGGTCTGAATTTTCTTAAAATCGAAGAATCATTTAAAATTGATGATTTAATATCGTTGAAAGGCAAACGTATCTAATGCATCGATATTAATAATCCTAAAATGATTAACGTATAATACAATTTTTTTTTTAGACAAGCAGCAAGAACTCGATTTGCCATCTTTGCGGATCGAAGATGCGGTCGCAGCAGCCGGAAGCGTGGACGCTCGTGCCGCCAAGAAGAAGGACAGGGTACAGAGGGGCCCAGCTGCTATGTCGCACATTAGTGGCGTTAAAAGGCCACTCACGCACACTAACAGCTTCACGGGAGAACGAGTACCCCTTCACGGAGTGGAAACACCACACGAGGAGGAACTTGGCAAGGTTTGTTCATTTCTTTTTTTTATTTTTATTTATTTACTTTTTCATTTTTTTTTTTTTTTAATTTTTCTTCTTCGTTTCATTTCATTTTGATTTTATCAACGTTGAAAATATTACGAGAATTTAATTAAGTACAAGATAAATACTTTTTTTGTCGTTAAATTGGTACGTAGGACGATATACTAATTATTTCTTATTAACTTGGAATCGAAATATCTAATTGCATAAACGTATACGTAGTAACGCATAGTAACAGTCCTATTTATTCAGCTACGAGATTCAACACCCACGCGACCGATATAAATCCGATTATATCTTTCATCGATAGATTTAATCGCGATTCACTAATCTCATGTACTAATCCTACTGAGCAAATCTTTAACGAATAACGAACGATTTCTGATCTCTCTCCCTCTCTCCCTCTCCCCCCTCTCTCTCTCTCCTCTCTCTCTATCTGTTTCTCTTAAAGGAAAATCGATCTTAATGATTACCAAAGACGTATCTAAATTTTATCTAGGAATTTAAACAGGGAATTAAAATAATATATATATATATATATATATATATATATATGTGTGTGTGTGTGTAGATTTTCCGATCGTTTACATATATAATATTATAATACAATATCGGTATAAATTTTATATTATTAAAAAGGTTTATATATATTAACATTCATAATTATTTTTACATTTCTATGTTTTAATGTTTTTTTTAATAATTTATTATAATTGTTCGAAATAGAAAATATTTTTCGTAATAACCAGAAAGTAACCGGTTTGTTAATTATCGTAAAAAGTAAAAACTAGTATAAACGATTGTTCGTTTTGAGTAGTAGTAGTAGTAGTTATATCAAAATATAAAATTTAATTCTCCTTTCTTTTTCTTTTTTTTCTTGTTTTTTTTTCTTTTTCTTTCTAGTTACCTTCTGTTTATTGTTGTTCGGTTTCGACGATTTTTCTGCGAATTTTGACGCAGTAACATTCGCCTCGGTAGCCCGCTGTGAACGGTTTGGTTTCTTTCTTTTTCATGAAAAGAGAACACTATCTCTCTCTCTCTCTCTCTCTCTCTCTGTCTCTCTCTGTCTCTCTCTGTCTCTCTCTGTCTCTCTCTGTCTCTCTCGCATTATCCTCTCTAAAATCGTCCCCTCGGTCATCCGTGTATATGTACTTAGAGAGAGACGCTTAAAACCAAGAGAAGGAAACATTGCTAATTCGGTTTGGAAAATTTCGACTTGGAAAATTTCAACGACACGTGCGAGTACAAATATTTGCAACTTACCTTCATTTTACTAAAGGATTACAAGCTGAAGAAGAAGGACAGAGATCTCAGATTAGAGAGAGAGAGAGAGAGAGAGAGAAAGAGAGATTAGCTAATTGAATGTTTTCTTTTTTTTGCCCGTTTTCTTTTTCTTTTTTTTTTCTTTTTTCTTTTTTTTCCATTTTCATTATTTATTTTCTTTTATTTCTTCAAAAGTCGCGCCGACGTCAATAAGGAATCGGATAATTGCCTCACGAAAAATATTTTCATCGAAAATTTTTCTTAGCTTTTCGAATTAACGAAATCGATTATGGTATATAAAATTATTATCATTATTCGTACGTATTATATTAATGCGCGTTACTAGTATCGAGTTTTGAAGTGTAGATAATCTACGTCTGTTGAAAGGTGAAAATACATATATGACAGCCGGTACACGCGATAATAGGAATTTAGAGAACGAAATGTTTGCATTGGACCCGTGATAGGATCGTGTTGCGGTTAAATATATATATATATATATAAATTTGTAAAGTCATTCAAAACGAGGTCGTAAGCTTTACCGATAACTCGAATAATAATTCTACTTAAAAAAAAAAAAAAAAAAAAAAAAAAAAAAGAAAGGAAAAATCGTTCAACTCATTTTTTGGGTATAAAAAGAAATGTGAAATTCGTATATGAGTCCAATACTTGTTTTTCGACTTTTGCTTTCGACTGTTCATTTCCTTTCGTTTTGAATATTTATAAATTTATTTATTTATTTGTTTTGTTTTGTTTTGTTTTTTTTTGCCAACCGATATTATTCTCTTCGCTTTCGTACCATCGAAGAGAACGACCGCCTTATTTGAGATAAAAATAATCTTAATTCGCGCTTCCGCGACATCGAGAATGAAATGAGCCTTACCCTCGTTATACTAATCGAATATCTTTCGTAATATCTTCTTTTTGTAAGAAGGACCTTCTTGAAAGAATCACGGTGATAAAGCTGAAATTTTTTGTATCCTTAAAAAGGTCCAAATCGATCGTCCATTTGAATGAACAATCGGATTGACAACACCCACGTGAAAATGATTCGAAATACGTACCGTTAGTTTGTTTTCTTTTCGACAATCTTTATTTGGCCATCTTCGAATCGTTCGAAAATCTTATCGTTTGTTCGCTTCATTAAACGTATCAATAAAAAAGAAAACAAAGAAAAGAAGAACAAAAAAAATAGATAGCCGAGGAACGAGTCGTGAAAAAAAAAATAAATAAATAAATAATGAAAAATAAACGAGATTTCCAAAACTAAACAAATGCAAATTCTTTTTCAATGTTTTTCTCGAACGATTCGTAATGTCTTTCGAAAATTCAATTGAAATGCATTCGTAATCGTAATCTTAAATTTATAATTTTTTTTTGAATAAGTGATCCGTCGGAATTAATCGTCGAATCGACAAATATTTCTTGCAAAATATTGTTTGCAAAAAGAAAAGAAAGAAAAGGAAAAAGAGAAAAAAAAATGATTTAATATTTCTTTTACTAGTTATTGTCGGACATCGACAAGTGGGGCATCGACATCTTCAGGATAGGCGAGCTCAGTAATAATCGACCTCTCACCTGTGTCGCTTATACGGCCTTCCAAAGCCGAGATTTGTTGAAGTCGTTGGCAATACCGCCGAAGACCTTCGTTACCTTCATGATGACCCTTGAGGATCATTACGTGAAGGATAATCCCTTCCATAACAGTCTTCACGCCGCCGATGTGACCCAATCCACTCACACATTACTCAACACACCCGCCCTCGAGGTAAGCAATTTTGATGTTAATTGACAATGATTAGGAAAGCTTATTGATTTGACTCATAACACAATAATAAATTAATATTTGCAGTCTGTGTTTACGCCGTTGGAGATCACAGCAGCTCTGTTTGCGGCCACGATCCACGACGTGGATCATCCCGGGCTAACGAATCAGTTCCTTATCAATTCGAGTAAGTGTTAAATTCAAAAGAAAAAAAAGGAAAAAAAAAAATAAAAAAGAAAGAAACTTTAATGAAAAATCAAAGAAATGTTGTTTTTATCGTTTGTATTTTCTAACAAAGGGAATTTTTTTTTTCCTTTTTATTCTAGGCTCCGAGCTCGCCCTGATGTACAACGACGAGTCCGTATTGGAGAATCATCACCTTGCGGTGGCGTTCAAGCTTCTGCAGAACGAAGGTTGCGATATATTCGTGAATATGACGAAAAAGCAACGGCAAACCTTAAGGAAAATGGTGATCGACATGGTCCTATCAACGGACATGTCGAAGCACATGTCCCTATTAGCAGATCTGAAAACAATGGTAGAAACGAAGAAAGTCGCTGGTTCTGGCGTATTACTTCTAGACAATTATACAGATCGCATACAGGTGTTAGAGAATCTCGTTCATTGTGCGGACCTGTCGAATCCAACGAAACCATTACCGCTTTATCGACGATGGGTGAGCCTATTGATGGAGGAGTTTTTCCTCCAGGGTGATCGAGAGCGCGAACAGAACATGGACATAAGTCCTATGTGCGATAGGCACAGCGCTACGATCGAGAAGTCGCAGGTCGGCTTTATCGATTATATTGTGCATCCGCTTTGGGAAACCTGGGCAGATTTGGTACATCCTGACGCTCAAGAGATTTTGGATACGTTGGAAGAGAATAGAGATTGGTATCAGTCGATGATACCACCATCACCACCGTCCGACGATCAACAACAGCTACAGGCTGGAAACGATCAACAACAACAGTCCGATAAAAAACATTTTCAAATGACATTGGAAGAAGGTGATGAGAGCGGAGAGACATTAGAGGGTAACGACGGTGGTGGTGATGGCGATGGTGGTGGTGGCGGTGGCGGCGGCGGTGGCGGCGGTCAGACAACAACATTTTCAAGCCAGGACGTGGGCGTTGAGAACGATGAAAACGGCGCGGATGCTGGAATGTGACGGAGGCTCGCCGGTATCTGCAAGAAGCTCCACGAGAAGGTGCAGCAGACTTGGTGGCGCGTGCGTCAGTGACACGAGCACGAGCAGGAGAGCCGCGCTGGCTGCAGGTCGCGGTGTTGCTCTGCTGACGCAACGATAAAAAGGATCCATCCTTTTGTCCTTGGTATATTCCTGAGCACGTCGAAGTTGCCTGGATTAATAAGTAATATCCTGGGCTTTATTATTGATCGTTGTTTAACGAGCGATGAAGATGCGCTTGCTTGGTTAAAGACTGCTAATATAAGTGCTGAAATTTTTGGGCACTGACGGAAGAAAAGAAAAACAAAGATGAGAGAAAAAAAACTGAGAAACTGAATAGGATCGTAGGATAAAAGAAAGAATTAAAACAAAAAAAAAACAAAAAAAAAAACAAAAAAAAAGACAGAAAAAAAAGGAAAAAAAAATACAAGAGAGAGGAAAAAAATTACCAGCACTCCCTCCCTCCCCCTCGTTGCTCGCCCTGGTTCTCTTCTTGTCGTTGTCACCAATATCAGTAACAACAGCAGCAGCAGCACCACCACAACCACCACTCAACCAACATCACCGCCGTTCTCTGTCGTCGCTTAAAAAAAACTTTAGAAAACGCGACGATTTGACGGCTCGTTGTCGACGCATCATCCTCGAAAAGCGGAACGCTCTCTTTTTCTCTCTATATCTCTCTATCTCTCACTCTCACTCTCTCTCTCTCGTACGCGGAAGTGAAGATCGTTCGTGACTTCTATTTTCGGGCGGTACACTACAAATGGAAAAAGAAGAAGAAGAAGAAATACGATCTTCAATCAACGGGATGGCGTGTTGGCGGCTGGTCCGAAACGCGTCGCGTCCGAAGAGAAACGAGAAAAGGATTTGTCCTGGACGAGAGATATATAACAAGTATTGTCGCGCTTCATGCGAAGAATATTCTGTCCTCGTCGTTGTCGTCATCGTTCTCCTCATCGTAACTCCATTACCTGATTTTTTACCTTTCTCTCTTTCTCTCTCTTTCTCTCTCTCTTTCTCTCTCTCTCTCTCTCTCTCTTTCTCTCTGACTCTATCTCTATCCTTTTCTATCTCCTTTATCCTTTCTCCTTTCGTTGTTATTTCTTGTTCTCCTTTCTCCTTTCCGTTATTTTCTACGATTGGTTTCGATCGCACTGAAGAAAGACTATTTTGGAAATGAACGGTGCATCTTTTGTCCTCTTTCAATTATCTCTTTATTTCTTATTCTTTCTCTCTCTCTCTCTACCTCCTTCCCTCTATCTATCTATTTATCTATCTGTCTATCTATCTGTCTATCTATCTCTACCTCTATTTCCTATCTCATTGAAGTTAAAGTAATAATAAACGGAGGGATTGAATCTCTTTCTTCACAATGTACCTGCGCAAATAAAGCGAGATTCTGTTTTTCACGATTGGTCGACAATCGGTCGATGCTCGAAAAAAAGAAGAAGAAGAAGAAGAAGAATAAGAAGAAGAAGATGAAGAAGAAGATGAAGAAAAAAATGAAGACAAAAAAAAAGAAATAGTAGAAGAAGAAGATATAATGATTTATGAGGATAAAGAAATGAAAAAAAGTTAAGATGGGAGTTTATACTTGCTACGTGCTACGCATAAACGAAAGGCACTAAAACTTCGCTTGAGAAAAGACGAAGACAAAGAATCGCACAGGATCCTCAACGACATATCAAAACATTGAACGGTACAATAATGGTGTAAGATTTTATTCCGAAGGATTCGTAGTTGGATTTCGTGGGCTCGATTAATATCGTATTCGTATATCTAATCTATGTAATATATATATATATATATATATATATATATATATATATATGTATGTATATATATATATCTCTTTCTCTCTGTCTCATACGATTGAAACATACGCAAAGCTTTTCCACATAGAATATTGTTTAGATGTGACCATCGTCGAAAGATTAAATAGATGCAATCGTGTTGGAATTCAAAGTACAAAATAAAAGAAGGAAAAAGAAAGTATGAATGGACGACGAATGAGGAAAAAAAGAAGAAAATAAAAGAAAAAAGAATGGAAGAGATACACGCGCACGTGTATTAACAATAATCAAAAAATGATATGATAAAAAATGGACCACCCTTGGGAAAATCTTAGAAAAAGAATGGAATTTATAACTCGTAAGGTAACAATGCACGTGCACGAGGTATTTGCATAATTTAAAAAAAAAAAAAGAAGAAGAAGGAAAAAGAAACTTCCTATCTTTGATTCTTCCATGAATAATGTGGATCATCATTCGAGTTGATATAATATCTATAAAAATGATTGACAACAGTGTTTATTTTTCATGAACGTGCAAAGATTTTCATCGTAATTTGTCAGATAAAGACGAGTCGTAATCTTCGTTAAGGAAGCAGACAGCCACGTTTTAAGACGAAGATAACGAATAAAAAAAGAAAAGAAAAAGAAAAAAAAAGAGAGAGAGAGGGAGAGAGAGAAAGAGAGAAAAGGAGAGAGAGAAAGAGAGAGAGAAGAGAGAAAGAGAGAGAAATAGAAATAGAAATAGAAGTGGAAAAGACGAAAGTAAGAAGGAAAAAAGAGACTATTATATACCGGCGTAAAAGATGTTATATGTGAAAAGACAGACATGATTAATTTTAATATAATAACTCTGCGTTAGAAAAAAGAGCTGGACTTTTTAGGTTTGTATATTAAAATTAATTCATTCGAAACTTGCTAGGAGAGAAAACAAAAAACAAAAAAGAAAAAGAAAAACAGTAAAGAAAAGAGAAACAATGCTCTTTCTTCTTGTGATCAAAATGAAGAAGATAGAAAAAAAAAAAAGAAAGAAACAGGAATAAAAAATTATAAAAAATATTGAGGAACATTGCGCGACATGACACACATACATATATATATATATAAAATACGCTCTTTTGTACACTTGCGCTATTTCTTAACACGGGGTTAGACACGGATGAACACATACATGCCTACATACATATATATGATAAAACAAAATGTAAAACGCATATATACATAATACTGACATCTCAAACTATCACGATTTTATCATGCATTTTACGCTACTATATAATGCAAATAATGAACGACGAAGGCGCGCGAGCGCGCGTCGAAGTCTAATGAGGAAGTTAAATTCTTTTTAACCAAAGAGTA
This sequence comes from Vespa crabro, assembly GCF_910589235.1. Taxonomy (NCBI): domain Eukaryota; kingdom Metazoa; phylum Arthropoda; class Insecta; order Hymenoptera; family Vespidae; genus Vespa; species Vespa crabro. Next base: position 5,003,128 of record NC_060959.1, on the reverse strand, counting down.
ATATTAGTGATTGTCGTTATAAATCGATCATCGAGTACGAAAGCGCCCACGTACGCGACATTATTTAAAATTGCCGATACGTTTCACGCGGCAACGAACCGTATTTTCTCTCTTGGCTTTTAGCGAGATCGATAGAAAATAATGGGAAAGACCTGTGTGTAATCCGTGTTTATAGAACAACACTTGCGCAGATCGATGTATTATGGCAAACAACAAAAATACCACAGATATTATAACGGGGTTGGGGGGAAGGGGAAAGGGGGGAGAAAAAAAAGACGAAAAAGACAACAAAAAAAAAAAAAGAAGAAGAAAAGAAAAGAAAAAATACAACTTCGCTTTAATAATGTTTGTGAAACAAACGCGAAACTTTCTAAGTTGTATACCTTCGACGTTCTAGACGATCTTCGCGTGATGTATAAAGATCTGATTTCAAAGTCATGTCGATTTTTGACGTGGCTCATATTGTAGAGAGAGAGAGAGAGAGAGAGAGAGAGAGAGAGAGAGAGAGAGAGAGAGAGAGAGAGAGAGAAAAGAAAGAAAAGAAAGAAAAGAGAATGAAAAAAACCATTGAAGATCCTCTGAACGTCGATCGTTTGGTATTTTTGCAGTGTAAAAGCGCTGATTCTTCGAAATCGTCTTCTTTTCTTTCAAAAGGTCGTTCGTACTTTGCTTCGATTAAGAGATTCTTGTAAATTTTTTAGCAAGAAATAATAATACAAAGAGAAAAAGAACATTTAAATATATATATATATATATATATATATATATATATGTCGTATATATATATATATACATAACATAACTGAGTTGAAAAACTAAAAATAATCGAAGCTTATACGAATGGCTTGTGTTATAATCATGTAATAGCGAAGATCAGCCTAAAAGAGGAGGAAAAAAAAAACAAGTAAAAAGTCGTATACACATTTAGATAATAAGCTCCTTCTAACTGTCGTACGTGAAACGCGGAAGGATTATAATAATAATAATAATAATGATGATGATCGAGGAAAAGAAAAAAGAGAGAAAAACAAGAAAACAGAAAAAAAATTTGAGAAGGAGACTCATGTATGTGTGTGTGTGTGTTTGTGTGTATATGTTTGAGCGTGCGCGCGTGTGTGTGTGTGTGTCTGTGTGTGCGTATGAATGTGTGTGGTATCTCTTTTGGTCCACGTAATCGTATCAACTATCGAGAACGAAAAAAAAATCTGTATCTATGTCCGTAGGCAGTGATCTAGTGAGTGTTTTGGTGCTGGTCACCAAGCTTAGAATTATTATATTTAATTATAAGATTTACGAAGTACACGATTAGATTGTAAGCTGATGAAAAAGAGAAAAAAAAAGAAAAAGAAAAAAAAAACAAGAAGAAATCAACTTAACGAAGTTTCTTAGGGCATAAGCAACGAGGTTATGAATAAAAATTAATAATTATCTATTAAACACAAAAGAACTGAGGTCAGGAAACCAAAAAGTAAAAAAAAAAAAGGGAGGAAGGAGGAAGAAAAGAAAGGGGTGAAAAAAAAAGTAATTAACTTTGTCGTCGTCAGTTTATGACGGATAAATGAAAAAAGATAACAACTGGAAGTTAGTAATAAAATTTAAATGAATCGTCCGATATGTCTAAGATGATGTTGTGTTTAATTAGAAATCGTGAGGAATATACATACATATAAATATATGTGTAAGCGATCATTTTCGACATTCGAGAATGAATATAAAAGTAAACAATTATCGCGAATGCGCAGGTACAATTTATTTTACGCACCTTAAACTTCCAACACTATCTTTCTCTCTCTCCATCTCCATCTATCTCTCTCGCTCTCTCTGCCTCTCTCCCTTCCTCCCTTCCTCTCTCTTTTCTCTCTGTCTCTCTCTCTCTCTCTCATAACCGTTTGTCAATTGTTCATTACGAATAAAGAAAAAAAAAAGAAGGAATGAAAAGTATTAAGGACAAAATGAAAAAAAATAATTAAACAAAAAAGAAAACCAACCAAAAAAAAAACAAAATATAAAATACACACAAAAAAAAAAGAGAGAAAAAAAATAAACAATAAGCAAGGAGAAGAAAAAACGACAAAAAAAAAAACAAAACAAAACAAAGCACCGATCGCGCGACGTTAGTCTTTAATTTCTTCGGGTGATTCGAAACTTACATTAGAGTAATGACGATGTTTTACAAAGTGTGACAATTACCGATAACTTCCTGAGATACGATAGTAAACAGCGATGATGATAATGATGATGATGATGATGATGATGATGATGATGATGATGATGATGATGATGATGATGTCGATGATGATGATAATGTTGATGATGATGATGATGATTTTTGATGTGATGATGATGATGATGATGATAATCACGGTGACAAGAGAAAATTAAAAATACAACGTGTTTGATTGCTGGACAGTTAAATGAACATGTATTAATATCGTGTAACCCTCGTACGAAATATATGTGTAATAAAAACATATTTATTGTCGGAACTTTGTTTCTTCTATGGTTTTTTTTTTTTATTTATCTCTCTCTTTCTCTCTGTCTCTCTCTCTCCCTCCCTCCCTCCCTCCCTCCCTCTTACTCTCCTTTTTTTTTTTTAATCATAACACTTTCCTCTTCGTTTCCGATAGAAATGCTAAAAGAAAAATGTGGAACGCTAAGTTTTATGGATAGGATGAAATAAAACGATTGCTTTGGCTTAATATTATTTGTAAATATATTATTGAGTAACATCTATAATATAATAATGAAAAACCATTTACATTAATAAGTATTATCGTAATATTTTTAATCCGATAGTAAAACATTCATTATGTATAGATTTCGTGGCTCTTAAGCGTGGATTTTTTTGTTCTTATTCTTGTTGTTGTTGTTGTTATCTTTTTTTTTCTTTTATTTATTTATTTATTTTTTTTTTTTAATTTCATTTTAAGTATAATAGTACCTTTGGATCGATTCTGACGGTGCAGAAAACTTGTACCAATTTTCCTAATCCTTTATTCATTTCTTTTCTTTCGTTTTTTTTTTGTTTTTATTTTTGTTTTTTCGTTAATCTTAAATTCTCCTCCATCTTATCGATATTACCATACGACACGTACACGTTTTTATCAACATTCATTTCTCTTTTCTCTCACACACGCATTTTTGTTCTCTCTCTCTCTCTCTCTCTCTCTCTCTCTCTCTCTCTCTCTTTCTCCTTGTATGCATACAAACACACACACAAACACGCGCGCGTTTCTATTTATTTTAATATAGTCCGCGTGAAGTTCGTTTGCGAGATAAAGCTGATATAACTTTTCGGTAAAAAATGTATTCATCGGCGAGATCATCCTCCATTCGTTTCTTGGCGATCACAATTAATTTATTCGCCGCTCGTCTCGTTATTACGGCATATATCCACGTAGAAAATCATTCGAAGATCATCGTACTCCGTATCTTTCGCATTTTTGTTTTTTCTTTCTTTTTGTTCGTTTTTTTCTCCCTTTCTTTTGTTATAATAAAATTAAAACGATAATAAACATTGTGTTATGTCTTACTAGCAATGCGTATATATATATATATATATATATATATATATATATATATATATACACGCACGTTATGTTCGACTATAGATTGAACGTGAAAAGAAGACGAGCAGGATAATTCCTGCTAGCGTTCCAATAGCGTTTTTAAAAATTATAAATCATTGTGTTTATTTTCTATTCTAATTCCTTTCACTTTTCTTTTTTTTTAATAATTTTTATTTTAATAATTAAGCCGAATTGCAAAAGATAAGGAATATCGATTTTCTTTTTTCTCCTTATTTTTTCACTTTTCACTTTTTACTTTCTCCTCATTGATAATAAACGATGATATTATAGTCTTATATTCGCGAAAAGACATTTTAATTTTTTGACGCAAACTATTTCGTGGATATATTATAAAATAAATTGAAAGATTCGTGATGGCGGCGTTTCGTGTCGACAAAAAAAAAAAGAAAAGAAAAAGAAAAAAAAGGAAGAAACAACAGAAAAAATAATGGCGAGATAAATATGTCCTCTCTCGATGATATCTCACTGCTAACAAAGCCATGTGCTCTCTTATTAGTTTTATGTGCCATTTACAGGGGAGCGATGACGATTCGCATGTTACAATTTACATTCTATTATATAGTTCCAGAATTCTTTTTGAATTCGAGCCGGTAAGTAAAAGGAAATCCTTCTTTTCTCATTACTCTTTCTATACATTTTATTTCTTTCGTTATATGTTTGTTTTTTTGTTTTTTCTTTTCTTTTTTTTTCTGTTTTTGTTTTTTCATTCAGAATGGAATGCATCAGGTTAAACTGCGAGCACAAACTTTTATGAATGGATTTGTATTGTATTAACGTACATAGAGATATACGTGCGATCGTGCTAATTAGTAAAATGCGAATCACATGATTTCTTTCTTTTTTAGTTCTTCGATGCTTTTCGAAGTGTACGTAATCATTCGTTTACGACACTAGATCGTCCTTATTCTTCTAACTTTACAACAATAAAAACATAGTATATATATATATATATATATATATATATATATATATATATATACATATATATATATACTTTTCTTTTGTAATATATTTTATAATTTAATTATTCTTGTATATCTATATAACTATATAACCCTCGATATAAATACCCTGAAATCTACATTCTCTCTCTCTTTCTCTCTCTCCCTTTCTCTCTCTCTCTCTCTCTCTCTCTCTCTCTCTCTCTTAGTTCCAATATAAAATCGAGTTTCTTTCAAACCTCTTTCATCTTGATTCCTCTCCATTTCTCTTATCTTTATACAGGAATGATTAGTATAACACGACCGTGCTACGATCAACGTACGCGCGTCGAAAGCACGTTTGTTCTTTTTTGTTTCTTCTAACTCGATTTTTCTTTAACTTTTTCTTCGTGTGTATGTATGTGTGTGTGTGTTTTCTTTTTTTTTCCTTTCTTTCTTTTTCTTTTTTTTTTTTTATTTTTTTTTTTCCTTTTTTTTTCTTCTTTTTTTTATTACATCTCCTATTATGTACAAATCGAATTCAATCGTCGATTCGCGCTTTATTTAATATTAGTTAACCCAATTTATTCGAATTTAAGATAGAAAATGCGTTAAAAAATGTTTCCTTTAAACGCATTTCCTTCATGCCGGACGACTCTCGTTTTTATATTCTCTTTGATCGATCTGTAACGATGGATCGTGCATTCTTCTTTTTTCTTTTCTTTTTATTTTTTGCTCTGTTCATCATCTCCCTTTCCTCGACGATTCATTATTATTTATAGAGTTTCGATTAAACGGATTGCACTTAAAAATATGCATATATACTTTGTCGTGATTTCACGAATGAACGCGTTTC
>NC_060959.1:4982762-4987762 GCF_910589235.1 Vespa crabro | reverse complement strand
TCGGCGCTATGCCAGTACATCACGGAAACGATTTCGTAATGACCAAGATACGGGCATTGTCTTGTCATTGGATCCGATGCTGATAAGTTCATGAAAAGAAACAAGAGAAAAAGGAAAAACTAATGACATTGAATGGACGGATGTTATTCGTTCAACCTTTCTTTTTTCTTTTCTTTTCTTTTCTTTTCTTTTTTTTTTAAAGATAGGTATATATATCAAGAATTTGATTTCGAAAAAGAAGAGGAAAAAAAGAAGAGAGAAAAAGACAGAAAGAGAGAGAGAGAGAGAGAGAGAGAGAGAGAGAAGTTTCAAATATAAAGACGATCCTGTATCGATTGAAAAAGAAAAAAAAATAATAAAAGAGAAAAGAGTTTTTTCATTCTTGATATTTCGTTCGAGGTTCAAATTTCGCGAACGAAAAGTAACGGCACCAATGCTCCCGACTATATTTCCTTCGTGCATTTCCACTTTTAACCGAACTACATAGTATGGAATTTATTCGTTTGGGCATGCTATCTCGCGCGTATTTGTATGTCGAAAGTTAGAATAGTGGGAGGAGAGAGAAAGAAAGAAAGAGAGAAAGAGAGAGAGAGAGAGAGAGAGAGAGAGAGAGAGAATCGTGAGTAAAACCGCGATAAATTCGAAACGACCAGGTTGGTCTTCGTCACGCTTATGGAATCGAGTAATGGCTATAACGATTTGAGATTCGCGAAAGAGAGAAAGATGTTATGTGTGCGCTCGTAAAGACGTACCTAGTGTGCGAATTGATTGTTAAATTTTGCGTACTAGTTTCTAACTTTCGACGTTCTACGTATCGTAACATATGTTACTGGGTACATTGAAATAAGTTCGAAGGTAAAAGCACGACCATACTGTTTACACAGTCGTATAAATGGTATAGCTCGTAAATTATACGATTGTTACGTACTTTGATACTTTTGTTAAATTCGATGATACTGATTTTGCAGATAACGAATTATCTTTATCCCTTTCTTTCTCTCTCTCTCTTTCTCTACCTAGGTATCTATCTCTTTATTTCTTTTTTATTTTGTAAACGTCTTGGCATCGTCGACCGATCGATACCCCGATGTATGTATGTATGTACGCCCAAATAAGTTCGGACAAGGTGTATAGTTTGCGAGCACGTTCCAGTTCGAGTTTTCCCTTGGATTAAGCGCGTCCCTCCCACTGACGGCTCTCCAACATCGTCGTCGTCCTCTTGACCCTCTTCTTCCCTCCTTACTCCTCAAAGAGATTATACCTTTCTTGTTTCTTCTTTATGTCTATCCTTATCCTCTCTTTGTCTTTCTTTTTTTCGGTCAACAACGAACTTGGAAGAAAGGAATGAGAAAAGAAAAAAGAAAAAAGGAAAAAGAAAAAAAAAGCAAGAGAGAGAAAGAAAAAAAGAAAAGAAAGAGAAGTAAAGTCGATTTTTTTCTTTTTTTTCCTTTTATCTTTCAGCAAAGACTTTCACAAGTTCGAGATTACTCGAAGTCGAGGGGGAGGGAGGAGGAGGAGAGAGAAATGGGGGGGGGGGTGGTAGTGATCAGTCGAGCGAGAAACACGCTTGCTCGATAACGGATAATAACGGAAATCGAGAAAGCCACGAAGTCAAACTCGAAGTGAGAAGAACGCTCGGCAACTTTCTCTTTCTTTCTTTCTTCCTTTCTTTCTTTCTTTCTCTATCTATCCTTCTCTCTCTCTCTCTCTCTCTCTCTGTCTCTCTTTCTCTTTCTCTCTCTTTCTTTCTTTCGAACGGAACATTCAATTTACAGCTGATAAAGCAGTTGCTTTGGAGAGCTTCAAATTCGATTTTAGCTTTGCCATGACAATTTGAAAGATCAATAAATTGTGGTGATAACATATGTATGCTGGATGTCGAACGGATTCTCTCTCTTTCTCTCTCTCTCTATCACGAATTCGTTTAGAATAATCAAGTCCGGTCGTTTCTCTTGTTCAAGCTCACGTACTGGAATAATACAAGAGAAAATATATTTCCAAAACGATCCTTGCTGACTTACTAATGAACGTCGTGAACGGTGTCGAATGGGAGTTGAATGTACTCGAGTTGCACACGTCGTCCGGCTGCTGGCTCCATTTTGATAGTTGCATCTCTATCACGTGTTCGTCCCTTTTATGAAACATGATGCAAACGTAACCGTTTTTGCTGAAACATAAATGAAAATAAAGGGGAGCGTTATGGAACCGACTTTCGTTTATCGACGTTGCCTCCATTTCTATTTTCTCGATATACCCTGTTATACGAATAATCTCAAACGATCTATCTTCGAGCCGTTACAACATTTAATTTAAAAGATAAAACAGAGAAGAGAAGAAGGAAGTAAAGAAAGGAAGAAAAAGGAAAGGAGGGAAAAAAGAAGGATCAAAAAAATGAAGAAAAAAAAAAGAGAAGAAAAAAAAAGGAACGAAAGAAAGAGAGAATGATAGAGGGGAAAGAGGGAAAAAGATGGAAAGGAATTAAACCGGAAGGGTATGGCCTTTGGGATGGAAGGGCGGAAGGATGTTAAATCTCCGCTTCTCCTTCGGGCTAGAAGGGAATTAAAGATTTCGTTTCGTTTAAAATTCTTCTCCTCTTCTTTCGTATAAACTCTCTCGTGATGCCACTCGTCGTCGTATACCAACGACGACGACGGCGATGACGACGACGGCGACGACGACGACGGCGACGACGACGACGACGACAACAACGGCAACGACGACGACGACGACGACGACGATAACGACGACTTTGCCGATAGCCGAGAAACTTTTAAACGATCTTGTTAAATAATTTTGAAATTCTATTTAAAATACTTTCGTTCGCGCTAGCGAGTATTAAAATATTATTAATTGGATTACTTGAATTTTTTTATTAACATCTACCTCTTTGTATATAGATAACCATAGAAAGAGAAAGAGAAAGAGAAATGGATAGATGGATAGATAAATAGATAGATAGAGAAAAAGATAGATAGATAGATAGATAGATAGATAGATAGATAGATAGATAGATAGATAGATAGATAGAGAGAGAGAGAGAGAGAGAAATAAATATCTGATGTTCTACGAGATAGGCAGAATAATCGACTACGTGAGCCATTATAAGGATGATTCGAAAAAAGAACAAAAAGATAAAAAACGAAAGAACGATAGGATTGGTGGTAAGCTTTCTTTCTTTTCGAAACGAGGCAAGTGCGAAGGATAAAAGAAAGAAAAACGACAGAAAGAGAGAGAGAGAGGGGGGGGGGAATGAGACGGAAGGGGCAAAAAAGAAAAAAAAAAGAGAAGAAAAAAGGAAACAAAAAAACACAAAGTACGAGGATCTTAAATCTCTCCGAAGCGAAGGTTGGAAGGGATTAAGATTTTATTTTATCGGGACGTTTCTTAACGGCCGAACGTTAACTTTAATGCAATTCTTTTACGAGTCGTCTCTTCTTTACGACGAATCTGAAATCTCGAGTAGAATCGACGTATATCATCATGCAAGAGAGCGAGAATGAGCGTTAGCTCGCTCGCGCGAATGAGAGAGAATCTCAATAGTAACGTTATAAGGATTGTATGAGATACGTAGGACGGTACTTATACATATGTGTTGTACAACGATAAAAAGGAACGGCTGAGTTTACATTGTAGCCATGGGAAATTTCGTAGGTCGTAAGTCGTTTCACGAGGCGGAAGGAACGATAAGTACGTATATTTGTCTTACGAGTTGTTCGACCTATGAAAAGGGGATATAAAATTTGTATTACTTTCCGGTAACTGTACCAATGTGATGACATCATTATTATTCTCTTCACAGTATACTTTTGGATGCAAGAAAAGTGAAAAGAGAGAAAAAAAGAAAACGAGAAAAAGAGAGATAAAAACGAATCGAAGAAGAAGAAGAAGAAGAAGGAGAGAGAGAGAGAGAGAGAGAGAGAGAAAAGGATTGCTTTTATGCATAGACGACTTCGGGAGTTTCTACTTTTGGACGTCGATGAATCTCTTCGAATTTACAGCCGGTCGATTTGAATGTAAACAAAAGTCGAAAAATCACCAAAAGGGAGATAAAGCGAGAAAGAGAGAAAGAGAGAGAGAGAGAAAGAGAGAAACTCGGTACTTTCTACAAAAGTACTTATAAAAGTTGGTCTCCCTCTCTCTCTCTTTCTCTCTCTCTCTCTCTCTCTCTCTCTCTTTCTCTTTTTCACACAGTGGATCTTCACGGGATAAAACGAAAAGAAGTAAAATGAAACGAGCGAACATTGTAAAAAGAAAGACCACTCGGATATGCGCGGTTTGTTATAATTTACTTCCCCCGTTAACCACTATCCATCCACTATCCAGTCCTGTGAAACGCGAATCGTTTAGCGTTCGTACGTTGAAGGTAGAACGAGTAAAAATATATTTCGATATAGATACATTTTGTATATGTATATGTATATGTATATATATATATATATGGGTGTATATATAGTAGGTGCTTTTCACGATAGAGAGCTCGTTTCTCTCGTTTCGACGCTCGTTCGTTCCTGTTCGCGTTCATTCGTTGCTAAATTTTACGAGCACCTTCGTCTCGATTACGCTCCTTTTTGTTTCTACACTATCCGGACATAGTTTATCGTGTAGGATCGATAACGCACGATACTTAAATCGTATCGGAAATTAATGTCTCTCCTTTCGAACTTTTCGAATTCGGATTTTTCTTTATTACCAATTAATGAAAAACAAAAACAAAAAATAAAGACAGAAAAAAGAAACAAAAAAAAAAAAAACAAAAACAAAATCTTTAGAGATATATAATGCCCTAAAAGGATCATATCAATTAAAAACCGATAAGAACGTACACGACGTTAGCTATCAGAGGATTGTTGGACGAATCCTTAGAATATAATATTACGTGGTATACTTTTCGGAATGAGATCATAGCGATAGTTGATACGGTCGATTCGAATGCAACGAAACGATACGGTAGAGATAAAAAGAGAAAAAAATTCATAATTTTAATGGTAACGTATTGGAGT
>NC_060959.1:4970262-4980262 GCF_910589235.1 Vespa crabro | reverse complement strand
ATGTATAAGTTAACGTTATTGAAATAAAATATTTTATTAATTAAAATAAATTCCTACGGATAAAACAATATATCATCTGCTTTTGGCATAACTTTCGAATGATGTGTTTTATAAAAATATGAAAAATTCTTGTGTGCTTATAAAAAGAAAAAAAGAAAAGAAAAAAGAAAAACACGGAAATTGTAATGCTTATCAATCGTATTTAATAGATAACTTTATTACCGCTATTATATCTGATAGTAAACGAGACATTTAATTTTTCATTTAAAAAATTTCACTTGTTCTTGGACAACGTTGATTAATTTTCACTAAAAAAAAAAAAAAAAAAAAAAAAAAACAATTACCAGATATAATTTTATTAGAAATTTTTAACAAAACTCGATGAAACAAATTTAGATCATTCATTCGAGATATTCGAGTGTACATTTCATATAAAATATGAAAACATTTATAGAATTTCATTGAAGGATCCGCCTGTAACACGTTTCTTGATTTAATTTAATGAAGCAGAGAATAGAATAGTGATGTGCGTGTATCGAGAAACGAGAGAATACTAATGTAAAAGGGAAGAAAAAGATTCGAAAAAAGAAAAAAACAAAAGAAAAAGAAGAAGAGAAAAAAGACAAAAAGAAGGAACAACGGACGAGTGGCAATCATGATGGCAGGCGGTACGATGGTTTAATTAATTAAATTGCACAACAGCAATTTACATCCGGTTTCCTGAGTGCATTTAGGAGTAGCTCAGACGATACCAGAGATATCCCGAGGGAGCAATAGCGGTTTCTTACGGGCATGAGCACGACTCGTTCGGCACACTTGCTCGACCTCATCCGCGTCTTTCCGCATCGCATAATTCTCCTCGAGTCCGATGCAATCGGACACAGCTGGAACTTCTTCCCCACCTCTGCTTTTCTCCTCTCTACCATTCTCCTCTCCTTCTTTTTTGCCTTCCTCCTCTTCTCCTCTTCTCCTCCTCTTCTCACTCTCTCTTTCTCTCTCTCCCTCCCCAAACTCCATTCTACCCTTTGCCCTCTTTTCTTTTTCTTGTCCTTTTCGCTTTTTTCTTCTTCTCTGTTCTTTCTGATACACCTGCCTGTTTCTCATTAATTGCAAGATTTTCTTTCGGTGGGAGGGGAGAAGGAGTGGGTTTAAAAAAAAAGGAGCAAAAGCAAGAAAGAAAGATAAGGAAGAAAGAAAAGGAACGAAGGAATGGAAGGGAGGAAGGAAGAGAGAAAAAAAGAAGAAAGTAGAAAACAAGAGAATTCTCTTAACATTAGATTCGATTTTATCCGTAAAAAGATTCGAAGTCGAAGTAGTAAAAGTCTTAGCGTGGTCGGACGCATTCGCAGCAAAACGATGCTTCTTGCGACTTCGTAGATTTTTACGAGCCGAGAAAAAGAAGAAGAAGAAAAAGAAGAAGAAGAAGAAGAAGAAGAAGAAGTAGTAGTAGTAGAAAGAGAAAAAGAAGAAAAAAAAGAAAAAGTCGTCATATGAGTCGGCTTCTAATGCACATCCGGTCGTTAGACCAAAAGACAGTCTTATGCGCGATGCACTTTTAGGAACGTTCAACCAGACGTTGTCGCGTCTTGGTTATGTTACCTATCCCATAGTTCTCTCTTTTTCTCTCTCGAAATAATTCTGAAGATTGTGGCGAAGTGGCTCGTCCATGTCGAATAGAATGGTGATATATTAGAAAAGGGGTTAAGAAATGTTGAGGGAAAGTAGAAAAAGTAGAAGAAGTGATAAAAGAGAAAAAGATCGAAAAAGCCATTCTTAGACGATAGAACTGCCGTTGCTCCTCATCTTTTCCAGGACGATTCTACGACGTCGATATATCGAATTCTCTCTCTCTCTCTCTCTCTCTGTCTCTTTCTCACTTTTCCACTTTTTTTATCTTTTTCCCTCGTTAGATATCCATTTCTCGCATCGAGCTCTTCGTTAACTGTCGTCCAAAAGGCTCCTATCTCTCTCTCTCTCTCTCAACCGCTCTCTTCGCACTAGTGCCGCGGGCGTATATGTACTCGACGATATCGCGTTTCCCTACGAGTAATTTGAGCTTACGCCATCCAGCGTACCAGCGTACTCGAATCATTTAAAATACTCATGTGCACAAGGGAACAAGGATACAAGGGAAATAGGAGGTGGAAGAGAGGAAGAGAAGTAGATAGATAGAGAAAGAGGGGAAGGGGAGGAAGGGAGGTTGGAAGAGAAGGAGGGACAGGAGGGACAGGACGGAATGGGTGCTACTAGGATGGGTGGCGCTCTCGCGTCAAACGAAAGTCGCGTTATTGCGCTTTCGAAGGGCGACCGGAATTCTCCACTTTTTTTGGTTAACGCGAACCGACGATAAAACGCGATCCTCGTCCAACGAATCTTTCTGCCTTCAGCTTTTAAACGCTGATCAGGATCACTGTGGCTCGATGTGCCTCTCTTTCTCTCTTTCTCTTTCTCTCTTTCTCTTTCTCTCTTTCTCTTTCTCTTTCTCTCTTTCTCTCTTTCTCTCTCTCATTCACTATTTTTTCTCCTTTTCTTCTTGCTTTTTTCCCCTTTTCTCTCTCTCTCTCTCTCTCTCTCTCTTTTTCTCTCTTTCTCTTTCTCTCTTTCTCTTTTTGTACGAACAGAAAATACAGTGCGAACGAACTCGTGAAAGTCGATGCGAGCTAAAGCTTCGGGCGTGTCCGCCGGTTGAAAAATTGACAAATTCGCTTTTTTCTCAGGAAGAGAGAGAGAGAGAGAGAGAGAGAGAGAGAGAGAGAGAGAGAGAGAAAGAGAAAGGGAGAGAGAAAGAGAGAAGAACGGAAAAACGTCGGATCCAGATTAAAATACTCGCACGTACACGTAACGGATATCGACGAGGCTTCAACTGTCACAACGTACCTGCATACCTATTTATATATCGAGATAGAAAATATGCGGACGGACGAATCGATCATTCCGTATGAATTGCACATGACAGTTGCATAAAGGCTACCCTACGCCAAGTATATTTACATAAATGGAAACATACAAATTTATTTTCGATCTTTCAACCTCGCTTGCCCAAATATCTCTGCGTGATTAATCGATTATCTCGAATAACATACGTCAATATGACTTCTAACATCGTCGAAACAAAAAAAAAAAAGAAGAAGAAAAAAAAGAAAGAAAGAAAGGAAGAAAGGAAAAAAAAAGAAAGAAATAAAGAAAAGGGGGAGGGGGAATGTAAATAAACGGATACGGCGTATCTATTTTTTTCTTTATCGAGTATTGACTTTTCGATACTTCAGGAAATGGATAAAATGTTAAATTTTAGAACTGTTACGAATTGGAAAAATTCGTTTGAATTTAACTCGTGCAGAAGAGCGAATCGAGACCGGTAATTTTTCGGAGGAAATTTCAAATGCTCGTACCGCCAGGGAAGAATCGAGCTCGTTTCCGTCAAATCTGTCACACGTCAATTTCTATAGACTGGTGATACACCGTAGTAACTTCGTTTTATATAGTGACAAACTATCGACTGATAGACTGACTCGTTTAATTTATTATCCGTTTCATCGTATATGTAATATATATTAATTTCAAGCATTTTTCTTGACATTTGTATTTTCGCGTAAACCAAAGAACAGATATTGAAAATCATTTAATAAGATTTTACGTTCGTTTAAATGATCAAATGTCCAACTCGTTTGTTAATACAAAAAAGGAATAGAGAACGTACATTCATACGTACGTCATGTTTTCTTCGTGAAAAATGTTTACCCACGTTAAAACGTTTATATCTTATGCCAAGAGAAAAATACATGGAGATGTGCATGATGTTTTAACGAGCCTTTATCATAAAGTTGTGCGAGCGAGCTTTAATAAACCGCCGTAGAGAAAAGGAACCATCTTCCTTTGTCTCTCTACTTAATGTAATTATTTTAATTCTTTAACCGGCGAATTAACCACGACTACGATGGACGCCGGCGATTCTTACGGTCGTGAAATTATTTTTTGCATTTTTCGCTTTTTCGATATATATACCTCATAAAGACGACGTACGAGAGTACGGAAAGAGAGAGAGAGAGAGAGAGAGAGAGAGAGAGAAACTCTCAGTTTGATGATGGCTACGTTGTAAAAAAAATCACATATTATTATTCGCTATGAAATGAAAAGCTAACTATCCGAACAATAATTCTTCCACGGTATCCATATTTCTTATTTTTCTCTTTATATTTAAATGAATACATTGTTGCATCGTGTTCGTATATTATTTCCTTGTAAGGAAAAAGAATTATGTCAAATTTTATGTTTCTTAAGAAGAATCGAAGTAATAAAATGATTATCGAAATTTCTCTCGAGTTTACGGAACGTCTGTCTGTTTAATATTTCATAACGTTATTTCAGATAATTTTTTATACTTTTAATTAGTCATCCGACGTAATTACTTGGATCTTATCGAAAAACTAATATCTTCGTATAAATATAAATATATATATATATATATACATATCCGTCTATCTCTATACTTTCGTATTAAAGATCCCCGTGTTACTTTACTGAACGATATTTCATTCATAGAAAGGAATGATCGGTGCCAAACGATCGTTTTCCGTTCGCGTATCATAACACCGGCCGAAGTGGTTTGATGGCCGATTTCGTTGGTGCACGTACACAATAATTTTCTATTTCCTGGCGACTCGGCTTGCGGATAGATGCCGAGGTACTTCCGCTTGACAAGTTGACGGTCAGCGAGCAATTTTCCAACCGATTGAACGACGAAACGTCGGACTAAAGTCACCACCCACTCTCCATCTATCTATCTCTCTCACTCACTCACATACTCTCTCTCTCTCTTTCTCTCTCTCTCTCTCTCTCTCTCTCTCTCTCTCTCTCTATCCCTTCTCTTATTCTCCAGCTTTCTTCTTCTTCCATCTATACGACGACGAGGGACGACCGCTTGTTTACTTCGTGCCGAGGTTGAACCCCCTCTCTTAAAACGCCATCGAGAACGAGAACTCTAGACGTATCTTTCGTATCCCGTAGAAATCACGTATCGGGGATTTGTAATTCGAAAAACATAAAAGTCCGATGGTTGGTTATAACAGGAGAACCCTCGATGCTAAAGCCTCGATAAATTGAATTATCGACGTAACTTCTATCTCCTCCATTTCATTTATCTTTCTATCTTTTTCATTTCTCTTTCACCCTATCATCTCTTTGAATTTTGATACGTATTTTATCTCACGATACCATACGTATGTACGTATGAATGCATGTACGATTTTACTCTCCTCGCATACTCCGACATTATTTCGAAACCACGAATAAATAATACCGTTTGGTCTCGTTTGAGTTATTCAAACAATTACGATACCCTATTCTCTCTATCTCTCTCTCTCTCTTTCTCTTTTTCTCTCTTTCTCTTTCTTTCTCTGTCTGTCTATCTGTCTGTCTGTCTTTTTCCCTCTTTTACACATACGTGGAGAATATTCATTGTGTTTTAGGAAGATTGAAATAACTATCGTTGGTTAACCGAAACATTCGGGACCAAACAACAGTAAAATACCTGTAATTTAACAGCCATAGTACGTAATGATATCGTCTCTTTATCTTTCTCTCTCTCTCTCTCTCTCTCTCTCTCTCTCTCTCTCTCTCTATCTCTCTCTCTCTTTAACCACTCTCCTTTTACCCTATTTGGCAACCCTCTCATCGTAAATTCGGTATCGAAAGAAGAATAATTCAAATGAAATTAATTCGATCATCCATGCGAAAGAGAAAACAAAATAAAGAGAGAGAGAGAGAGAGAGAGAGAGAGAGAGAGAATGAAATTGTGAAGTGAGAAAGTGCAAACTGGATGAGCGATTGAGCTTATTCTAGGAGAGCTATATAAATAGTGAATGGGATTGGACGAAAGTGCATCGTAACTTGGACGTCACGAAGGTAACAATAAAAAGGAAGCTCGTAAATTTCTAACAGGGTCCGCGGAGAAACAGGATGCGAGTCGGCTCGCTTGACGATCAATTAAGATAGAAAAAGAGGATAGTCCCGGATAAATAGATAGGAACAGTATAGTGGAAAAATTAGATGGTTAGACGAACAAGGTGGATCTACGAAGAACAATTGAAGTAAGAAAATAAAAAAAATGAGAGAGAGAGAGAGAGAAAGAGAGAGAAAGAGAGAGAGAGAAAAGGAGAGAGAAAGAGTGAATGGAAGAGAGAAAATAAACCGCTTGAACAAAAAGGATTTCATTGAGTTCCATGTCTAAAAAAGAGTGAGAGAGAAAGAGAGAGAGAGAAATAGAGAGAGAGAGAGATATCTTTCGATTTTGCACGTTTGTTTTTAGTTCGACGTATAAAAAGAGAAAGAATGCGATTCGTAATTAATTCGTAATTTGTCTTTTTCTTTCATTTTTGTTTTCTATCTCTTTTTTCACCATTGCATCGTTGTCCAGCTTTCACACTTCCACCTTATTCCACTCTACTCCTTTCTCTTTCTATCTAATCATTTACGGATATGCATGATGATTAATAAATAATTATCAAGAAAGAAAGAAAAGAAAAGAAAAGAAAAGGAAAAAAAGCAAAGAAAATAGATAGATCAATCCTTTTGATCGTAGTCTAACGATCTGCACGATTCTTAAATTATCGAAGTTCTCCGTAACAGTGGACAACTCACATGGTATCGGAGATCGGAAAGTGGTTCGAAGGGGTTCTCTAGCTATAACCTATCGTTTACATCCGATCAGTGTTTCAGTTCTTCACTCTATATAGCATCACCTCCACGGAACGCATGGCTGACAGTTTTATTGTAAACTGTTTTTACCTTGAGCCAGGACGAAGAGAAATTTTTCAATGCATAAAAAGCACCTTTGATCTAATTCCAGTAAACGTCGCTTGGCCTTCTCTTCCCCCTTCTTTCCCTCCTCCATCAGATCCACCTCTTTCTATTCATCCTATCGTTCACTACCGATATATATACTATATATATATATATATATATAAATATATATATATGTGTGAGTGTGTGTGTTGTGTGTGTATTTATGTAGATAGGTAGGTATATATCGAAAGCACGCTCGAAAGAATCGCTCGTTAATTTGTTTATCAAGACGCTCCTTTGTCGATGCGCTATCTCCGTTCGTGCGGGAATTTAATGAAATAATAAAGCAGCCGCTTCATTTTTTCTTTTTTCGACCGTTCGTTTTTTTCTCTCTTTGTTTTCTTTTCTTCTTCTTTCTTTTTTTTCTTTTTCTTTTTTTCATTTTTTTCTTTTTTTTTTCTTTTTTTAGCACGACGGTGTTATTTAATTAGAACTTCGATGTTAAGTTTTCTCTTCCCGCGGTTTAAAAAAAAAATGAAATAAGAGAAAAGAAAAAAGGGGAGGATTCAATACTACGTTGTATGGATTTAAAAGATTCGAGAGGTTATATACATATATACATAAATATATATATATAAACGTGCGTGTGTATGTATGTGTATTTCGACGAATAGATAAAAACGCTGGCAGCTTGTCGATCTGTTTTTCCTCCCACGATCGTGATATACGCCATAGCGAAACACTTTGCAGTGTATCCGGAGTCGCGAGAGCTCTAAATCTTTGGAGATATAAAAGGATCCATCCTTGGATGAACGCTTGGAGTCGACGGGCGACGATCTGTCAGAATTATACGATCGCACGGAATTATCGGGCTTCCTCGATTCCAGACACCGAGGATATAAAAATCGAAGAAGGAAGAAGAAACTGCTTTGTCAAAGAGATAGAGAAAGAAAGTGAGAAAGAGAGAGAGAGAGAGAGAGAGAGAGAGAGAGAGAAGAAAGAGGAGAGCGGAGGGAGCTCTTCGTGGTTCAATTTGAAAGAAACTGCGTGCTCGTAAAAACCCGTAAGACTGGCAATTGAGCGAACGAAAAGAGAGATCGAGATCGAGAGAGAGAGAGAGAGAGAGGAGAAGAGAGAGAGAGAGAGAGAGAGAGAGAGAGAGAGAGAGAGAGATGATAAAACCAAAAGGACGTCGCTTCGGCTGATTGCGTCCTTTCTGTAATCCTCCATCAGAAAATATGAAGTCACACGATAAGGTTAAGACAAATGGCGAACGCCAAAGTAAAAAAAAAAGGCAAAAAAATAAAAAAAGAAAAAAGAAGTATTACCTAACAACGAGCCTATTTCTATTGTATGTCTCGTTTAAAAGTCTTTGGGTTATTAAAGGAATATTAGTCCGAACAATATTTATATATCGTATTATCACCGAGATACATCGTATGATTATTAACGTATTAATTATATATCGATTACCATGTAACGTTGAAAAAAAACAAAAATAAAAACGATAAGGTAACATTGTCGTATATTGTATTCGGACAATTCTATGCGTTAGAAGTTCATTGTGAATGACTTTAAAACTGAACAATATTTAGACGATGAAATTATCTTTAAAATATTCGTAAACAAAGACGATTGAATGGCGCGCGTTTTCATCGTCGTTGTGTTCTACAATCGTATAAAAAAGAAAAAGAGAGAAAGAGAGAGAGAAAATGTTGAGAAATAAAACAAAACGATGACATCAATCATACCAATAGTTATCTCCTCCTCTCTTTCTTTCTCTCTCTCTCTCTCTCACTCTTTCTCTCTCTCTCTCTCTCTCTCTCTCTCTCTCTCTCTCTCTCTATTTGAACGTTTCTACAGATATCAACGGAAATCATGACGACAACAACGATATCGTTGTACAACACTAAAGGAAGGGGTTACGGGGAACAGGGACGGACGGAGGTGTGGTGAAAGGAGAAGAGAGGAGAGAAGAGGAGGAAATCTAGAAGGGTAATATATGTAACAATGTCAAAAGTTGTCGAGAGTTCTCGTAGAAATGGATTCTCTTCAACGTTGAACCAACGTTGACGATTTATGACGACGAGACGAAGGAAAATTTTATACAGTGCGCCAGAGTATTTGTTGGGGGGTGGGGAGGGGGAAGAAAGTAGGAGGTCTGATACACAGCCTCAATAAAAACGTTCCTTGCTACTAGGATGTCACTCTCCTATGTTACGACACTGATGTACGGTCTCGAAAGGAAACAAACAAACAAAAAAAAAAGAAACAAAAAAGAAAAAGAGAGAGATAGAGAGAGAGAGAGAGAGAGAGATAGAGAGAGAGAGATAGAGAGAGAGAGAGAGATAGAGAGAAGAAAATAAATAAACAAATAAAAAAGAAAAAAGAAAAGAGGAAAAGAGAGATAGAGAGAGAGAGAGAGAGAGAGAGAGAGAGAGAGAGAGAGAAGGAGAAAAGAGAAAGATAGAAGGATCGTTGGTGTTGGTGGTAACGTTAGCTACGGAATTCTTCCGCAGTGATGCATGGCCGCATTACCGAGCGTTCGGTTAACGGTTCGATAGTTTTCTTATACATAAACTACGCTATCTATTTTCAACAAAATAATCGAATACATCAACGGGATAAAAGTTTCGAAGAACTTCGTTATAATGCGTTAAATTAATTTAAATTAAAAAATTTATTTATCTGTCATCGAAGTCTAACGTAAATTTTTATCGCGTTAAAGAATACATTTAGATTGGATTAATGTTAATGAATCGTTTTTGTTCTAGGAGCCTATGATTAATTGAATTAACGAAACGATCGTTGTTTCGTTAGAGCGATTATCTTTTTGAAAATACGAATTGAACGGATTAAATGTCCGAGCGAGATGTTAAAGATCGTCCAATCGAGACAATGGTTTAAGGAAAAAAAGAGGGTGGGGGGGGGAAAGAAAGAGAGAGATAGGAAAAAATGAATTTACAAAAGAGGGAAAAGATACATAGATTGAAAAGACGAAAACGGAAGCAGAAACAAAAATAAAAACAAAAAGAATACAGAAAAATACGTTGAATGATTTATCGAGGGTTATCGTCCCCTCCTACTCCCCCCACCCCATTCCACCCCCACCCCACCCCATGGTTCGTTATTATATACGGTGAGGCTTCCGTGACGAGAAGCCATTTTTCACGACGTTCACGAAGAATACTTACGACCGTCTGACACTTTAATCGATCTA
>NC_060959.1:4942762-4965262 GCF_910589235.1 Vespa crabro | reverse complement strand
TAATTCCATCTACTTTTCCTTCACCTAATACTTTTACACTTATATTATCCTTGAAATAGACGCTAAGCCGGAGAAAGAATTGAATTTACATTTTAAGAATGAAATATATATTATATGTACGCATATCATGATTTTTATTTGGATATGAGAACTCACCAGTCACGTGTAGCTTTGGCGACAAACATCATTTGATCGTAAGTATGCGTCGCCGATGAGTAATGATGATGATGATCCTCGATTGGTACCGTCGCATGACAGGCTAATCGAGTCTCGTTTCGATCGAGAATCGTCAGGTTGTATGTCGAGGCTAAGAGACGTGAAGCCATTCGATCCAACGCCACCCATGACTTCGGTGCCACAACCCATGAAGGGTAAGCGCACCGTTCCGTCATATATTCTGAAATACGAAAATATTGAAAAATGTTTAATTGATCGATACACGAAAACGAAGAATCAAAAAGAAAAAAAGAAAAAAGAACGAAAGATAAGAACGTTCTCTTTTATTTTCATCCAATTGGATAGATCCGTTGGATTCGTGTTACAACATCGAGAGAAAAAAAAAGAAAAAAAGAATAAATAATTCAATACTTCCAAAATATTTCCTTGTTTCCTTCTTTCCGTTCATTATCCAAAATGTCAACGATCAAAATACAGAGTGGCCATTGTATGACCGAAGAGTTTGAAAAAATCATAACTTTTTCATTTTCAATCTTCTCAATTTTTTTTTTTATAATTGTTTTTGTAGATTATATTAGTATCCCTTTGGAGATTAAAATGATGACGTACAATGCTTAGCGATAATAAAAAAAAATTAAAACGACATATGTTCGTAAAAGTTACTATCGTTTCATATCATTCAGTCGTCTTCCAATGCTCATCCTGTATGTGAAGATGACAATAACAAAAAAAAAAAAAAAAAGAAAGAAAGAAAAAAGAAAATTACACGCAATCTGCGCGTACACGTATATCTATCAAAATACAATACACGGATAAATAAATCGATCGAATGGATAAAATTCAACGATAATACGACTTATTTGATATAAA
The DNA here is from genome assembly GCF_910589235.1 of Vespa crabro. Taxonomy (NCBI): domain Eukaryota; kingdom Metazoa; phylum Arthropoda; class Insecta; order Hymenoptera; family Vespidae; genus Vespa; species Vespa crabro. The sequence goes on along the minus strand of NC_060959.1, from coordinate 4,964,215 downwards.
AGTAATAGAGATATGTAGAATATCGATGAAGGAACATCTAATTCCTATCTACTCCTTCTTTCATCTTCTCACGCGAGCCCTTGCTTATGATATCCCGCGATGGCTTAGAAGACGCCAGGAGTATTTGTGTTGTCGCGACGAGAAGCTCTGTTTATTTGCGCGTCCGAACGGAATTGCGCTAGCAAGGACGTTAGTGTGAGTAATACGCTCTTCATCCGACGTGTGGAAGGGGAAACGAAAGGAGCTTCGGAGTTGCCGGAGATCCCGGGGCTAATCTGCCTTCTGGAAAGTTTAAATGGAAACGCCGAGAACTGGGCTCGATGTGAGCGAAAGAGAGACAGAGACAGAGACAGAGACAGAAACAGAGATGGAGATAGAGAGAGAGAGAAAGAGAGAGAAAAGAGGGGTGAGGAGGATAACGAAACATCCGGGGTGCCGTTGCGAGCCGATGAAAAATTTTTAAGCTGCTTATCGCTCCAGTCGAATTTATTGCGGCCCACGTACGGCAACGATTTCGAAATATTAATTCCGTGCCACGCGTACGGCTCGCCAAACCGTTGGTGAAGGCAATTCGTGAGAGAAAAATAGATAGATAGATAGATAGATAGAGAGAGAGAGAGAGAGAGAGAGAGAGAGAGAGAGAGAGAGAGAGAAAGATAGAAAAGTGAATCGTACGTTTCACGATTGAATGCCATGATTTTTCAGTGCTGAAAGCTGAGAAAAGAGAGAGAAAGAGAGAGAAAAAAAGTGGGTAATCCAGTACGAAAATTACACGAATGCGTGTTTCTATGGTATTTGGAAGATCGGTATAGATAATCTTACTTTACTATTCTATTTGTCGACGTCGAAATCAAATAAAACGAGGGATTACAAAAGGTCCATAACAATTTTTTGACAATTTTATCGTATGTAGCAACGTAATACGTCGAAACGTTGTTTTATTCGCCCAATGACACGTAAAGAAGGAACGTGTATAGTTCGAACGTGTTTTCTTCTTCAAGTGGAACTTGATCTTTGGTCGAAGAAAATCGTGAACCGGAAGATCGGTCGGGATGGATGGTAGAAGGAATGATAGGGGAAGGGGGTGGAGGGACTTGATATCGCGTATTATGTGATACACGTATGTAGTACGTGTCTACTGAAGTATATATACTAGAGAATATTCCAAGTAGCTGGTGGTGTCGATCACTCTAGTACTCTCGTGCTCTCTATCCTACACCGCTTTCCACAGGCAGCTTCATAGTTTACGTGCTCCGTTTTGCTATGCTCCAATACTACATCCATTCTACATCGTCAGTCTATGTACTTGCATCTTCGTCGAAACTCGAATCTTCGCTTCGAGTCGATATAGGTGAAACCGAGCAGAACTTCAATTTCACCTTTACGATTGACTAGAGATATTCTCGATCGAGATTTCGAATTAATCCGTAAGCAAATTCATCTCTTGTCCGAAAGGATAGAACAAAGAACGGACGGAAATATTTGTTCGTCTTTATAATGATGTATGTATGTATATATATATATATTTTTTTTTATATTATATATAGAAGGCAATAATATATATGAGTATGAGGTTTATAAATACATATTTGAGATAAATAGATAAATATATGAGTATCGTTTGTCGATATACGAAGGCAAAGTTGTATTATCTTTGAAAATAATTTTCCACGAATGATTTCGATTATACGAACGCGGCCGCAAAGTTTTGTCATCCATTTACCTCACATTTATTTTCCAAGTTTCGAAAAGGTTTCTGTCTGTTGATCGGCCATCCCCGTTCCGTTGATCGGTCTGATAGATTTGTTTTTTAATAAATTAATTCAATTTTATATTACGTCGTTGGGAAAACGACTATGCGAGAAGAGGAGGGCACACTCACGAATATGTCTGTGTATGTATTTATTTAAATGATTTTGTAGATGATTTTACAATTTGATTACTCCGTCCTCCGTCTCTTTCTCTCTCTCTTTCTCTCTCTCTTGTGCTCCGCACTCATTTTCCTCCATTATTATTATACATCGGTGTATTCTGTTATTTTGTAATCTACTACGTTTCCGCACGTTTAAAATTCATTTCTAGAGTTTCCAATTTTACAACAGATGCCAATTGATGAAATATTTTCCCGGATAATAGAATGAGGAACAACGTTGAACCGCTTTTAAGTCAATCTCGGCCATTTGCTTGAATTTCGATGAAGTTTTCCTTAGACGTACTAGACTTCATCCATCATAGTCTTCGAGAGTTACAAAGCAATCTTCGAGCATGAGACGACGCGCACAGATTACTTGACTCGACCTGCGACCTGTTTTATTTCGCGAGACCGATGACCTCGTCGAATCGATAGATAAGTAAGATAAGTAAGTTTAATCGTATCAAACAAATCCGTTTTACATTTTTCGTTAGATAAAAAAAAAAGAAGAAAAAAAAAGAAGAAGACAAAAGACAGGAGAAATCAATGACATCTATTATTAAAATGAAAAACGAAGAATAATATTTTTTATATCTCGCAAATGACAAACTTGAATACCTACGTATAAGATTAACTGAAAGCTAACGTATAAGATTAACGAAAAAAGGTGTTACGAAGTTGAAAAGCTTCAAAGTTGGGACGTACGTATAACTTTTGAAGTAAAGATCCTCGTAAAAGTCTTAACAAGTGACAAAGACAAGAGTAATATTTCCGACGGCAACGTGCGAGTAAGTTCATTAAGATTTGGAAGAGTTGAAAAAGTGATTTTTCTATTACGAAAATTTACGTTGAAAAATAAAAAACAGGGTAATTAGGATAGAGTTGTCGAATAAAAAAAAAAGAAAAAAAAAAAAAAAAGAAAAAAAATAAGAATATAAAAAAAATACAAAAAGAAACGTTTAGAAAGATTAAACATGTCGGATGTATTAAACGTCGAACGTTACAAAATTTTCAATATTGTCTTACGTATCGTATTTTGTAGAATATATGAGACATGTAATATACAAAATGATTTTGACATATTTTTTCCCAAGGAATTTTTCTACGACTGAATGATCGAGCGCAAGGAAATTCTTTGACAAGAAAAAAAGAAAAAACAAAAAAAAAAAGAAAACAATAAACGTCAAGATCGAGGAAGAAAAATTTTTTTCAAATCTTACTTACTCTGTTTCATTTTGAACGTCTTTGCAGCCTCCGTGATGCTAAGAAGGCCGGTACAAGTGGCGTCTCCGCTTTGTGCCATGTGCCACGTGTTGTTCGAGCCTCTGGTGTATATAAAACACCTGTAGCTTTCCTCGTCGTTCGTCTTACGATCACCGTACAAACGTGCTACCATATAATTCGTACTGCCCTCTCTCCAGGTCGCCAAACATTCTAATTGGACGTCTAGACGAACAGAAGAAAGAGAAAAAAAAACGAAAAAAAAAAAAATAGAAGACAAAAAACAATATTACAAAACAATGTTAAAAAACAATGTGTGATAATAAATATAGATTTTTTATCGAATAAAAATGTTACAATAACACGAAATAACGTTCGTTCGATTAACGATAATAATAATAATAATTTTTACGTCGGCGCATTCGTCAACGTCAACGATCCAATTCGTTCGTTAAATTAATCAAATTAAAGGAAAAATTGGCGATAATTAAAAAAAAAAAAAAACAATTGATACATCTATTTCCTTCGATTAATTCGATTTCATTAATACGAATCTCTTTCCTATTCTATATTTATCGTGATTTTAAAGATATTTTGTCATACAGAGAGAAATAATGTAACACGTCCAACAAATCGGAACCCTGACAATCTTATCACAATAAAAAGATTATTATTGCATCCTTGTCTCACGTGAGTTATTATTATTATATGTACGCGTAACTATTGTGAGACTTTATGTAAATTATAATAACCGAGATTACGTTCATTGAAGAAAAAAAAAGGAAGAAGAAGAAGTGAGAAAGAGAAAAAGAGAGAGAGAGAGAGAGAGAGAGAGAGAGAAACATATTCAATTTCTATCTCTTGATTTGTCGGGAAGGTACAAGCCGCATCAATGTCCATCGATGATTATTTTTCAAATTCATTTCGATGGAGGCAGACGCCAACAAATGATAACTGACAAGGCCATTAATCATTCATCATGACCGTCGATATAGATTTATTGATTATGTTACAAGACTCGCAAGAGACTTATGTCAAACAAGCAAATTACTGATGCACTTTTCCAAAAAGATTCTCTCTTATCCTTTTTCTTCTTCTTCTTTTATTTCTCTCTCTCTCTCTCTCTCTCTCTCTTATTCCTTTCCTTTTCCTTTTCTTTCTTTTTTCATTACCAAAAGGGACTTTTACGCGAGCTTTATACCATCCGGTACGATAAAGAGAAGGAGCGACGGTACCTGCTCGAAATAATACGACGAAATAACTGCGCGAGACACGAGAATACGTTAAATACTTTCCTGCTTGCGGCCAACGCGGAAAGTTTTCTATAAAAGGGCCACGTGTTTGCACTTCTCTACCAACCTCTCTCTTTCTCGCTCTCTCTTTCTCTCTCTCTCTCTCTCTTTTTCTCGTACACATTTACACACACATACACACATACTCTTCATTATTGAAGTTTTAAAAGTTCGCGAAAGAGTACGGAGACTGACGGAAATTTTGCTCTGAGTTTCGACGTTATAATTTTAAATATAAAAAGAAAGAAAAGAGAGAAAGAGAGAGAAGGATAGAGATAAATAGAGAGAGATAAAAAGAGGGAGAGAGGGAGAGAGAGAGAGAAAAAGAGAGAAATACCTTCTTCTAAGTAATCGATAACTACTCTCGATCGAGAAATGAAAAATGAAAAAAAGAAAGAACTGACCTACGCTTTCGGAGGAACGGACATTGGCGCAAGCCTGATAACGCAAAAGCAAACGGGACTCTTGCGTGCAAACTTCGGCACGGGAGAGTGGCCAATTACATTCGCCGTCTCCCTGACTGTAAGTGAACTCCAAAGGTCCCTTTATAGGACAGGGTAAGGGTGCTGCTCCCGTTCGAAATAGGGAGATCAAAATGGCATCGCTTGTTAGGTAACTGCAAATAATCTCAAGACTTGGTTCCGGCGATTCGATCGTGCAATAAGCTGAAAACATATAAATACGTCATTTTAGATGTATAACAGAGAAATATATTATGTATTAGGAAATAAGAATGAAAATTAAATCATTTTATATCGTTGGTTTTAACTTACTTTCTTTGTACTGCAATACGTTTGGATGTTTCTCGTGCATGACCATACACCTATAGCAACCTTCTTTCCTGTAACAATAACAACAACAACAATAAAATTCAGCTAAGATGTAAATGATATAATACCTCTCTTATATGTTAAACACACAAAGTATTCTCCATCTCAACTCGTTTTTTTATCTTCTATCTTAGAGATATCCCTCGAGAATGAAAGAGAAGGGAGTCTTTGTAAGATATATATATATATATATATATATACACATATATACACAAATATATACACACAAGTATAGGTAAATACTTAGGTAGAACATAAATATGCGAATGTGAATGAGTTTTCTTATTAAATAAAAGAAACGAATTAAAAGTATTACCCGAAGATCATTAAAAGCCTAAACACGTTAATCTCGCTTCCTTGCTTCCTTCCAAGATTGAAAACTTTCAATGCGGTAAAGCCCGCCATCATCGGTGCAACCACTATTACTGCAGCTAAAGTAGTTGTAGCAATAGCCCGGAAGGATATCGGACTGACGGACAAGACAAAGGTAAACTTCGACTTAAGCTACGTTCAGAGAAAAGGAGAGAAGAAGAAGAAGAAATAGAGAGAGAGAGAGAGAGAGAGAGAGAGAGAGAGAGAGAGAGAGAGAAGGTGACTCACGAAGTGGTACAGAGAAGACTAGGAGAGAGGCGACAGAATGGTTTGCGCTTGACTGAGAAGGGAAGGGGACTTAGGAGAAAGGAGTCTACTGGGAGTAGCAGAAGGTAGAAGAGAAATCGTAGACCGGAGGCTAAGTAAGCTAGGTGCCAACTAGTAAGGACAAGACAAGTTTGAAAACTTTTAAGTAGCTACGCGATACTACTTGGACTTATAGTCTCCCCCTCTCTCTCTCTCTCTCTATCTCTTTCTCTCTTTCGTTCTCTATTGCGTTTCGTAGTTTGTCTTTTCGGCGTGTACAAATGCTACCGTGCCGTACTCACGTTTGTATAGAAGGCCTAGTATGGGTGCAAACATGCGAAGAATGATTAACAGAATGAGAGAAAGAGAGAGAGAGAGAGAGAGAGAGAGAGAGAGAGAGAGAGAGAGAGAGAGAGAGAGAGAGAGAGAGAGATGGAAGGTAACGATGTAGCGTGCGATAAGGACATAAGAAGCACGCGAGTTCGTTTGAGCTTTCTCATTTCTAACCTTCCCAGTCGATTCTCTAGGTATACCGCGTAAATTAGCTTTGAGAATATGGCGAAGTTTCCTAGCGAAGGTGTCGCGATACAGAAATTCTCAGTGTCTCCTGGGTGCATCACGAATAAATCGAGAGAGTGTGAGAGAGAGAGAGAGAGAGAGAGAGAGAGAGAGAGAGAGAGAGTTCCTTTACGATATCTTATTACGATACGAAAGATATTAAACTTAACCGACAATAAGAAATAAACGATTCCCCGATGTCTGTATTTACGTCTGTCGTGATCTATCTTGGAAGGAAGAGAAAAAAAACAGAGAAAAAAGGAGAAAAAGGAAAGGAAAGGAAGGGAAGGAAGGAAGGAAGGAAGAAAGAGGTTTAACATCAAAAAGTGACCAATCACCGTTAATTCCACGAAGAAAAAGAGAAAAATTTCATTCTAAGGACCATCGACAGCTTTCGAAAGAATACAAAAGCGATTCCCTTCTTCTCGTAGCTTTTGCCGCGGTAGATAATTAGCTCTAATTGACTCGAAGAAATTAATTATTCCGTTCCGTCTCTCTCTCAAGAAATAGAAGATTCTTCGGCGATCTTGAGAAAATACCGATAATTGCCGACGATGCAAATGCGAATTCGGTTAAATGCTAACAGCAAAGAATAATCAAGGTAGATCCCATGTTTTCTTTTTCTTTTTCCTTTTTTTTCTCCTTTTTTCCATCCCACACTTTCTTCCCGCTGTAAGAAAAGAGATAACAAATGGATGAGCAATTAACAAACCACGTTCGCTAATTTTTGCATTAGATTCTTGCATTAGATTTTTGCATTAGATTTTTGCATTAAATGTAGTGTTTCAATTTTAATATCTACTCGTTCATGTTTCTGATAGCAAAAACAAAAAAAGAAAAGAAAAAAAAAAAGAAAAAAAGAACAAAACAAAGAGAAAAAAAAAGAAAAAAGAAAAATGACATTAGATCACTTCCAATCGATTCCTTCTTCCCTTTCTTTTTGCTCGCCCCCTCACCTCCGCCCTGCTCTCCCTATTCTAATATCCGTCGAGTCGATTACGTCGACTGTATAATAACGGATTCGTTCGTTCGTAAGAGAAATTCGAAGTTCGAACGAATGAGATAATAGATTCGTTTTACGGTATAATAGTCGCGTCTTAATATTCGTGAGACGAGGATAAAGAAAATGTCGTCCAAAGAAACGACGTTGAAAAATAAAATAAAATAAAATAAAATAAAATAAAATAAAATAAAATAAAATAAATAAACAAACAAACAAATAAATAAATAAATAAATAAATAAATAAATAAATAGATAAATAGACAGATAGATAGATATATAAATAGATATATAAGTAGGTATATACGGATAAATAAAGAGAAGAAAACAGGAGAGAGAGAGAGAGAGAGAGAGAGAGAGAGAAAGAAAGAAAGAGAGAAATAGAAGAGATGGAAAAGGCGGAAGTTCTAATGGCGTTAAAATGGCGGCTACGTCCAGTTAAGGTACGTTCGAATTGAAAATTGTGGGTGAGGTAGGAAGGAAATCTGTGCCGGAGCACTCGTTATTGAGGACTTTCCAACGCTCGTTCAAAGCACTCTCGCAGAAAACTCCGTTTTGCGCTTACACACGCACACAAACACACAAACACACATACACACACACATGCATACTCATATATAGAGACTAACACGTAAGAATGTAAGAACGTTGTTAGCCACACTCGCGTTTTCACGCGTGCAACCTCGACTCCAACATTATCAGAGAAAGTCGGACGGTGCGTGCGAGCCACGTTTAACCTGTACTTTCCGCTTATAAGGAGCTCTGAAAACCACGAGCTTGCATTTTTCTCTCTCGGTCTATTGTTTTCTTTTCTTTTTTTTTCCCTTCTCCCTTTTATTTTCTTCGCTTTCCCTCTCTCTCTCTCTCTCTCTCTCTCTCTCTCTCTATCCCCCCCCCCCTCTCTCTCTCTCTCTCATTTTAACGCAAACTTAAGAAAAACGTTCGCGTTGTTCTCTCGACCACAGCTTTTTTACCTCATTTTTATTATTTTCATCTCTCTCTCTTTCTCTCTCTTTTTTATTTTTCTTTCTTTCCTCGATTTTTACATCGAGCATCGTTTCACCTTTGGAACGAACGTATAGTATATATATATATATATATATATATATATATATATATATATATATTTATATTTAACTCTCTCTTTCACTCTCTCTCTCTCTCTCTCACACTCTTTCTCTCTTTCTTCTTTTAAGAACACTCGTAGAAAAATTGCGACGATTGAGACTACGCAGGATATTGCATAAATCGACGTTGAAAAATGCACGATCTCACGCGTTAATTGTAACAGTCAACATCATGATTTTTTTTTTATAGAGAATGTATGTATGTATGTATGTATGTATGTAGGTATGTATCTACATACGTACGTACATAATTATGTATTATATATTTCTGTCTTTTCAAATTCATTTGATAGAAGTGAAAAGAAATCGAGCGAGGGAGAAATGGATAAATGCTCTTAACGTACGTAAGTACATAAGTACATACGTACGTAGTACGTGTATGTATCTATGTATTTATGTCTATGTATGTATGTATGAATATATATGCTATATAGTAGCTAAGTGAGGGTTATTATAGAGGGGAGTCGTTGCGACGGAAAAGAACGTAATCTCGTTGACCCAATTTTTCTCGTTACCGTCGCAAAGTGCCGAGCCGTTTTCCAGGACTATCGAGCACGGTCTCAAGTTAAAATAAGCGAGAGAGACAGAAAAAAAGGAGAGAGAGAGAGGAAAAGAGAGAGAGAAAGAGAGAGAGAAATACTCTTTCAATTGCCGTTCATATTTCAACCACAATTGTTTTGCGATAAATTAAATCGATCGTCAAGTAGCAAAACGATATCAATAAATACGTAAATCGTAAATGGAAATATAAACTTCCGATCATGAATCAAAATAAAATAGAAATTGGCTTGAATTGGTTCGAGGTTGAAAAAAAAAAACGAAGATCTTTGATCGAGTACTTAAGATCCAACCGGATCCTTCTTGAGAACGTGATGCTTTTTAAATTGGACGTTTAATAATTTTTATAATACGTTTCTCAGGTCTCTTTTATATTGCGAAACGTTAATATATCACGTATTATATAATAGTAATAATAATAATAATAATAATAATAATAATAATAATCATATTAAAAGTAAAAATAATACTTATTATACGAATTACTTACCCGCTTTTGTTAAAATTAAGTACAAATACAAAGAAATGAAAAAGAAGGCATAAATAAATTATATATTATGCTGAATTAGTGTTGAGTTATTTACTTCAATTTCTCGACAGGGTTATATATATGTATATATGTATATATATATATATATATATATATATATATATATGTAATTATTTATTATATTATATATTTGTTGGAATATTTGTAAAACTTGCCATTGCTTTCACAATATGATTCTTGAAAAGTTTTATAAAAATAGAAACGGTTTTATGAAATATATATATATATATATATATATATATATATATATGTATATATATGTATATATATTTGTTGGACGAAACCATTTGAAGGAATTTTTAATATTAATAAAGAAAGTATGCTTTATCGAGAGAAAATACGAAGAAGTTAGTACAACCTCTTGTCGATTATAAAACAAACGAGCAAACATCCTTAGACGAGTAGCGCGTGCACGTCGCGTCCGTGCTTTCGTCCGTCATTTGCAATTCAGAGAGTCGTGAAGTTTCTGCATGTTCTGATCATACTACTACACCACTAACACAAGCAACCAAACACGAGTTCAACTGCATAGCCAAAGACGATTTGTCCTGACTCCTCGTCCTCGTCTTCATCCTCGTCTTCTTCGTTTTCGTCTTCGTCGTCGTTGTCGTTTCTACGATCACATTTACGAAACTATCGTGGAAACGAAGGCACGAGGACCACTCTCTAAATCCTTCCTCTTCTCTGTCTTACATTTCGTAGCCACAAATAGCTTTAGCCACAGTTAAATGCTGCTCGCGGCAACGCTACCCGCTCAAAACTCTTTCCCGATCGATCCAATTCCTTTCTAAAAGGCTTTTCTACAAATTAGAGAACGTTCTCGTGGCTTTCACGCCGAACGATTCCGATCCTCGTTAACCTAACCAAGTGATTTTCCAAAAGTACATTAATGTATTAACGTGTCTCCTTACCTCTTCCCTTTTTACTCGGATTATTTCAAAATAATTGAAAATAAATAAATCTTTATTTTTGCGCTTTTCTCTTCTTTCTTTTTATTTTTCTTCTTCTTCTTCTTCTTCTTGTTTTTCGACTTATTCTTTTCAGTTTAGAAGAATAGTCAGTCAGTTTACGAGAATGTCTGCTTACAACTGGGATCATTAAAAAAAAAAAGAAAAAACTGCGAATATCGATTTACGTCGGTTTAGATACTTGCAGAAAAAGAAGAAGATATATATATATATACACAGAGAGAGAGAGAGAGAGAGAGAGAGAGAGAGAGAGAGAGAGAGAGGGAGAAGGAGAGATAGAAAGAAAGAAAAAGCTCGACGGCTTGTCTTCTCTCGTTTTATTATCGTTACTCAACGGTATCGTCGCATCGATCGTAAGAAACACGAAAGACAAGAGAAATTCTTTTCGCAATTTTGCCATGTCAATTTTTCTTCCTCGTTCTACAACGTTTCACGTTGAACAAGAGGAAGAAAGGGAGAGAGAGAAAGAGAGAGAGAGAGAGACGACTAAAACGAATCTAATAAAAAAAGAAAAAAAAAACATTAACTCGAAATCAGACGCATTGAACATATATATATATATATATATATATATATATATATATATATATATATATATATATCTGCATTTTGCAAAATGCGATGGTTAAGGATACAAACGAAAAGGAGTGTAAGAAAAAGAGAAAAAGAAAAAGAAGAAAAAAGAATAGAAAAAAAAAGAAAAAAAAAAGAAAATACTAATAATCGAGGTTCGCAAAGCCACGATGGGAAAACAACGAGCGGAATTTCGCCGACGAGCCGCACACGATCGTCAACGGATAAGCGGAAAAGTACCTACGATGCTTCGTCGATTTGCAAGCTCAATAACGAACGAACGAACGAACGAACGAACGAACGAACGAACGAACGAACGAATGAACGAACCAACGAACGAATGAACGAACGAACGAACGAATGAACGAATGAACGAATGAACGAATGAACGAATGAACGACCGGCAGGTAGGAGCGGGCAGGCAGGCAGGCAGGCAGGGAAGCAAGCAAGCAAGCATGCAGGTCGATGAGCTTTTGTCGCAACGCGACCGCGTAAATAAATCATGACGAGGCGCGCGTAGTCATTTATCTACCGGCACGATCTTCGTAACATCGATACCGTGCTTTATCGGCGTTCGCGATAATAACGTTCTCTCGTGACGAGCAAGGACGAGGGGGGAAGAGTGAGGATATACGTTTGCAACGATGAAAAAATAATACTAAAAGGTAGGGAAAAAATAAAGAGTGAGAGAAAGAGAGAGAGAGAAAGAGAGAGAGAGAGAGAGAGAGAGAGAGAGAGAGAGAGAGTAGCTAGAAAGAAAACGACGATAACGAATATATGTTATAATACAATTCATCGTGATTCGGAAACAAAAATTAAAGGAGTAAGAAAAAAAAAGTAATGGGAGAAGGACGATAGCAAAACGAGAGGAATTTTTTCTTCTCTTTTCCGATTTTCTTTTTTTCTTTTTTTTGCTTTTCTCTCTCTCTCTCTCTCTCTCTTTTTCTTTTTTTTTTTTTTACTCGCTCTTTCTCGTTCCGCGTAATCCACCTAAAATTCTTTCTATAAAATATCAAAAACGCTTTTCAACGACAGTTATGCGATCTCTGAGATTAGGAGGAGGGGAAAAACAAAAAAAAAACAAAAAAGGAAAAAAAAGAAAAAAGGAGAAAAGAGACAATAAAAAGAGGTGGGGAAAAAGAGAGAAGAAAGAGTACGATAGAAAACCGTGACGATGATAACTACAAAGCCTCGTTAATCTTCTCACATAGTAGGTGTATTACATTGTGGTAGTACGACATCGAAATCTAGGCTTACCCGATCTCCATCGATTCCTTTTCGAATGTCAGGGTTGAATGGTTCACGGCAATGGCTAATAGTTGTCCGACGATGCGTTTAAAATCGCTCGAGGAGCGTTCTATCGTTCCCGAGAATCGAACCGAAAAAAAATTTGTCCTCTTTTAACGAGTCGCGTTCTATATGGCCAAACAAGGACGAGAACTTTCCCTTATATTAAGTAGAGATAATTGTCTGGAACTGGGACGCGAATCATTTTACGTTTTTTTTTCCCTTTTTCATTTTCGTTCCTTTTGTTGTTTTTTCTCTCTCTCTTTTTTTTTTCCTTTTCTTCTCTTTTTTATTTTTTTTTTTTCTATTTTCGCCTATCCATTATCTACTCAACGAAGAAAACAGACGTTAAATTCAGACGAACGATGTCATCAACGAAATTTATTGTTCGTATCGTCAGGCATTGACGATCTTCTTCTTCATCATCAATATTCATGTGCCAACGATTCCCATCGATATCGTCTTATTTATTTAACTGTCGATCGGCAGAGCTCACTTACGTGAAGTCGAGTATTCACGTTTTAACGAGATGCCCCGTTAGAATTCCCAAGCTCCTTTCGATAATCTTCGCGCTCGATCGGATATGCCTTTCAGTATGACGATTAATAAGACGTTTGTATTATGAGAGAAAAAGATAGATAGAAATGGAGATGATTATTTTCCTTCTCTCTATAATACTTCCACTCTTATACACGTAGTACATTTTATTGTGGAAAAAAAAAAGAAGAGCGAAAAGAAAAAGAAGAAACGAGAGAAAGAGAAAAAGAGAAAAAGAAAGAAAAAAAAAAGAAAAGAAAAGAAAAGAAAAAAAAAGAAAGAGAGGAACGCTTTAATAAAATACGAGGGAGGATAGATAAACTCAGGAAGAAATTGGGGAAAATCGTTCGGGCTTGAAATATTTGACCTCCTTTTTCGAACGAATTGAAAAGAAAAGCGAACCGCGAAAAGGAGTAGTAAACGAGTAGCATGATTCAACTTCGATTGTTCACTCGATCCAAATTGCCGATCGAGGAGAGTAATTCTGTTTGCACTGTCTAATAGCCCGATAGCGTGTAAAGGTGATCCAACTGTCCCCCTCAACTCCTTTCTCTCTCTCTCACCCTCTTTCTCTCTCTTTCTCTCTCTCTCTCTCTATCTCTCTCTCTCTCTCTTCCTTGTTCGCTCCATTCGGCGCCCTCTGGAATGGTATCTACCAACAAGGTGCTTCCCTAAACCGTTCCCGGACATGGTTTATTGATTTCTCTAGTGCGTAAATACGCACGCCACTCCGTGCTCCGCACTAATGACGCACAAGAGAGAGAGAGAGAGAGAGAGAGAGAGAGAGAGAGAGAGAGAGAGAGAGAGAAACATAGGCCGCAAAGCAGAAGCGACATTTCCATGCATTATCATCTAATCATATCTACCTACCTACGTACCTATCCTACATCGTAAACGCATGCGTCAAGCGTTAATTATACATATGTATGTATATCTACGATATTTACGGAGGCCTTTTCCCGCAGTAAGATAAGAATCTTTAACGTTTCTAATGGTTTCACGATAAATATCATTGAAACAGTTATCACTATAAAAAGATCGTAGTAAAATTATACAATTCCTCGTATATCATATTTTAATATCTACTTTGAAACTAAATGTATATATATGCGTATGCATATGTGTATATGTATATATACATACACACCACATGTGTATGTATATATATACAGATTTCGTAGACGATAGAAATAAGAATAAATAGGATTTATCGCGACAAAGAATATTTAATACGATAATCGAAATGGCATAGATCTAAATTTAAAATGATCTTTCGACGTGAAATATGCAATATTAATAGGGACAATGGTTTTAAAACTAGATCATCTAGAAGTTTAAATTATTCTTAGATTCGTCTCGATGAATTTGTCATTTGGAAATTTCCTGCTCAAATAAATTGTTCAGAGAAATTTCTCTCTCTCTCTTTCTCTCTCTCTCGCTCTCTCTCTTTCTGAGTTTACTTTTCTGGCACACACACACACACACACACACACACACACACACACACACATATATATACAGACGGAGAGAGAGAGAAAGACATTAAATTAGACGAAAGAGATTTTCTCAAATGAAAATTCAGTCGGCCATTAAATTAGACGTATCCTATCGCGCGTTTTCGTATTGCGTTACAGTAAAGAGAAAGCAGAAGGTAAAAAAGGGGGAAAAAATGCACGTTGCGTACGAAACGAAAGAGAGAAAGAGTGTACAACGGACGAGGGTAGGTGATAAGGGGTAGGAGAGAATGGGAGGGGTAGGAGGAAGGGAGAAAAGGGAGAATTTAGTAACGCGATATTTTAGCTGGCTACAGGCATTGGCATAAAGCTAAAAACCTATCGCGTTACAAAAGCACGCGAGATACGTGGTAGAAATCGAAGTAATCCGCATACCGTCATATATTTCATCTGGACGAAAGAGAAAGAAAAAGAGAGGAAAAGAGAGAGAGAGAGAGAGAGAGAGAGAGAGAGGAGGGAGAGAGAGGGAAACCAAAGGAAGAAATAAACGTTATTTTTGACGTTCTCCAAACGAAAGTGCACCCGGTGAGAAAATTTATCGACGATTAAGGTAAGCGAAGGAGGCCCTTCTCTACGAGATACTAATTAAAAAGTTGCCCCTTCGGGGATTAATTTCATCGCGAGTTATATTACGTCCTTACTCCTGCCGCGTTACCGCAACTTCCGGAGTTACATCGCGGAAATTGCCGTAAAAAAAACGGGGGGAGATAAGGTAAAAGAGGATGGAGAGGAGGAAGAGAAGAAGAAGGGGAGAAGGAAGAAGAAGAAGAAGAAGAAGAAGAAAATGACGAGGATGAAGAGAGAGAGAGGGAGATAGACTTTTCGAACGAAAGTTGTCGGTAGTAAACAGGCAAGCGAGCGACACCTCTCTGATCTTTTTAAACTCCTTAAACTATTCGTGCATCCAGGAACGTATCTAAATTTTGACATTAACTATAATACGACGTTGAGAGTTAGACGTTGTTAATAATGAAATGATAAGCGAACGGTGACCAGTTAATACTAAAACAGCGAAGCTCGTTGATGCTAGACGCAAAGTCTCGAGAAGTTTCTCGCGACTACGATACGTTCGTTAATGCGAATTCTACGAATAAATACTATATATATATATATATATATATATATTTTGTCCTTCCAGAGGAGCAAAACATATCCCATCCTATCGTTCTTACGTCGAACTGTTTAAACCACTATGCTCGATGATGCAAAACACGTTGAAGCGGCTTAGGAAATGCGAAGAGATGGGAAAAGAAAGAAGAAGAGGAAAAGAGAGAGGAAGGTGAAAGGGTCAGGATAGAAAACTTACTCCGTTACGATTTTCGAACGAAAAGACGAGATCATCCCCGTTATCAATTCTATTATATTATTTTAAAGTATAGATAAGAACTTCCATCTCTTTCTTTTTCTTTTTCTTTTCTTCTCTTTTTATTTCACACCTCGACATATCCTTCGGTAAATATATATATATATATATATATATATATATATATATATATATATATATATATATACGAGAATAACTTGGGTTATCTCGTCGTGAGATTGTTCGATTCGATTCGATTATAGTTTCGAACGGATGTACGTTTTAGTCGATCGTAATTCGTTTAATAAAGTATGTGGAAAGAAAAGAGAAACAACATAAAGACAGAAAGAGAGAAACGAGAAAAAACGGGATAAAGAGAGAAAGAGAGAAAGAGAGAAAGAGAGAGAAAGCACGGATAGATTTGGATTCTTAAACCTTCAGGAAAAGCCACTGCAAGGGTTGTTGCGCGCTCTCTTGTATTACACAAATGCAGGATTTTCTTTTCCTTTTCTTTTTCTCTTCTTTTCTTTTCTTTTCTTTTATTTTATTTTCTTTCGGACGAAAGAACGACGCTACACGGTTATTTCCTACCGGAGGAAGGAAGACCGAGAAACATACGATAGAATATTCGCTAGAAAAAGAAGAAGGAAAGAGAAAGAGAGAGAGAGAGAGAGAGAGAGAAATAGTAGTACATAAACGAAAGAGGATAGTAGAAAAGGAGAAAACGAAGAAACGTTCGAGACTAATGGAGAACGTTCGAACCTGGAAAATAAGCAGCGCCGATCCTTACGGCAGGATGCTTTTGCATTGAAATGTCGAGAACGAAAGAGAGAGAGAGAGAGAGAGAGAGAGAGAGATTGAACTTGTTGAAGAAAGAGAAGAGAACTACACACGTTTTACGTTCTTCTTCTTCTTTTTCTTCTTCTTCTTCTTTTTCTTCTTCTACTTCCTCTCTTCCACTTTTCCCAGCGTTCTCTCTCTTTATACCGGTATCTTCTTCCTCTTCCTCTTCTTCTTCTTCTTCTTCTTCTTCTTCTTCTCCTTCCTCTTCTTCTTCTTCTTCTTCTTACGAAGATGCAGCTTTTCTCAACGACCAACACCCTGAGTGATGTGAATGCTTCGAAAAAGAGCGGAAATACCTTTCAATACTAACCGCCTCGGTTACGCGGGCGCAGATGCGAGATAATCGACCACTTCGAAATTAGTTTCGAAATCCTCCTTTTATTTCGGAACCGAGAAGGAAATACGTTTCATCAGTAAGATTCAAAGCTCTTGCGTGGGACCAATGCGCAATGATTTCAATGTATCCTCCTCTTTTCTTTTTCGGTTTCTTTTCTTTTTTTTCTTTCTTTCTTTTCTTCTCTTTATATATATATATATATATATATATATATATATATATTTTTTTTTTTCTATCTTTTCTCATTATTTCTTCTTTTTTTTTGTTTCTCTTGTTTTTTTTTTGGTTTTCCTTTCTTTCTTTCTTTCAATCGCTCAAACCGATGACGTTTTAAATCGATAAAAGAAAAAAAAAAACGGGAACGAAAAAGGAGAAAGAATGTTATTTGAAATATATAAAGAAAAAGATTGAGATGTGGCTAATCACATTTAAAAACTATTACCAATCTCTTTAACAATGATCAAAGAGAAAGCTAGGTACGTCAAGTTCTTATTATTTCTTAACGTTCACATCAAAGGCATCAATTTCAATGTTCAACGAACGTCGCACATTACACATGATATTATACGGTAAGCTTGAAAAACGAGGCGAAAGGCACTCGCGAGAATTCACACACACATATATATATATATATATATATAATAGGTATGTATGTACGTATGTATGAGTATCGTCGAAAGGAAAGCTTTCGCAACACTTTTTTTTCGAACTCTTTCAACGTGGGTACCCGCAGGCCGTTGATTTAGCTATTTGCTTCTTCCAACTTTCTCGTTAGATACTCGTTCTCTTTCTCTCTCTCTCTTTCTCTCTCTCTCTCTCTCTAGTTTTACTCCTTTTCGATCGTTTATCTCTTTCTAAAAGCATCCTGATTTTGTATAGTCGATGAAACGAGAAAACTTAAAACATCTTGATTCTTAAAATTTAATTAACAATTAACCAAACGATCTCATTGTAAAAATTTCAATTTACTTTTCGTCGATTTGTTTTTCTGTCTGTCTGTCTGTCTGTTTCTCTCTCTCTTTTTCTTTCTCTTTTTCTTTCTGTCTTTCTCCCATTGGTAAAATGAAAGTAAAATAAATAAAATTATTTTTTACGAAAACAATGTCATGCGTAGAACAAACCACCATCCGCCACGCCATTCCGTTCTTTATACATATTTGATACAGAATTATTATTTTTGTAACGGGGCTATGAGTGGTTTGTTGCATACATACACCGCCACACTCGGCTGTTCATTGTTACTAAACTTTACGTTTGGAATGCACCATCGCGATTCACGGAAACCACATTTATTTGGGCCGACAGCGCGTATTAAATCGCTTTGTGATTCACGAGCAAGCGGCTTTCGTTCGTTTTCCTGTGCAATCCCAACGCTTATGCGATATCAAAGAAGGTTACTTGTATGAAAAAGAAAGAGAAAGAAAAAGAGAGAGAGAGAAAGAGAGAGAGAAAGAAAGACGAATAAAGAGTGAATTAGAACATATTTGCATGATCGCGATGTTATTATTATATGATCGCAAGAAAAAAAAAAAAAACCATCTCAAATTATATGAATTTTACAATATCACTGAAAGAAATTACGTATGAAAATATATTATTAAAATAAATATATTAATTCTAAAATTATCGAATTTTGAAACAAGAAAAAATAAGAAATAGAAGCAATTATATTTAAGTAGTATCTATCATAGATAGATATATTAAAGGAGTACGTATAACCAGTAGTATAAGACGTTCATTTGATCAGACGTTCCTTCTTAAAATTTTCTTTCCTGAATCATATTTTAATGTAGAAAAATCATTTTATAAGAGAACTTCGTAGATATATTTTTATCGATTATAGCTTCTATAATATTTGTATCTACCAGGTAACAAAGAGAGACATTAAAAAGAGAGAGAGAGAGAGAGAGGGAAAGAGAAAAAAGAAAGAAAGAGAGTCGAGTTATTTCACTCGCATTTATACTCCCGTTTAATGTGATTTCAGGAGCGTATGCGTGGTCACGATCGGCCCGGACCACTGTGATCGGTCTTCTGAAAACGTGCGTGCGCGTTACCAGACGCACGCGCATCCAATAAGCAAGAGAGACAGAGAGAGAGAGAGAGAGAGAGATACATAGGGATTCTCGAATAGCGTTAAAGGGAAACGGAGCAGGAGCATTGTTGGTTTTCCCGCTGGTGTTTGCAATAGCATAGCATTGTTGTGCGATGAATCCACCCTTCGACCGACCTACTCGACCACCCCCTGTCCCTTCTATTCCCTTCCTCACCAACCCCCCCTTTCTACCCACTTCTACCCATTTCATCCCTCTCTACTAGCCCGTGGGAGATGCACACACGACGGCCATACGACGAGAGTATCTCATATTAGCCGCTTAATTGTCTCTATTTGTCGTGGACCCAACAACGCCACGACGAAACCACCGTCACTAACCACCATACACCACGACGATGACGATGATGCGCCATTGAGGATTCCTAGGACTGACAATGAGCAGCTAGTTGATCCTCACGTTAGTCAATGGCGTTGTTAAAGGATATATGAAAATCTCACGGATGTTTTTTTTCTTTTTTTTCTTTGTTTTAGTAATTTATTGATACAAATGTTTAATCTTGAATCTCTGTTTTTTTTTTTTTTTGTAATTTATAATTAAAAATTCTTATCATTTTGCGGTGAATTTCGTTGATTAAACTTTGTATGAAACGTTCTCTTCGTGATATGAGATTAAAGTTTAGGCTATTAAATTGTTAAGAATGGGAGAATTTTAAATGAGTGAAAAAGATCGGGGTTTAGGAACGATGTAATATATAATATAAAAAAATGAGAGAGAGAGAGAGAGAGAGAGAGAGAGAGAGAAAAGGGAGGAAGGAATTGTGAAATTAATTACACTAGAAATGTATTGATTGAGTGATCTGTAATTGTGATTTGTGATCTGTATTCCGTGTGTCTGTGTTCTGTGTTTCCTTTTTGTGTTCTGTGTTTTGTATTCCGTGTATACAGATAGCGCGATGTTTAGCGTGCTTTCTACAAATCCTCCGAATCGATTTCAAAATTCGATCGCTCGTTAAAAAATGTTATTTCGTAAATATCAAAATATCAATGATTTTCTATTTTCCAATTAACAGATAATAAGCAGCACATTTTTAAATTTTTACAATCAAATTTTTACATTTTTACAACAATCTAGGTGACTAAGTCTAGCTAACTTAGACAGCGAAAATACTTTTATTTTACAAATTTGAATCATAGAAATCTCATCACGACATATATAATTTTGGTACGTATATTGCTTCAAAAAAAAAAAAAAAAAGAAAAACAAAAGGAAGTAAGAAAATATTTTTTTAAAACATCTGTCTGTTATGTCGAACGAACAGTGAAATATAAAAGTAAAACGTAATGACGTTCGATTGATGATAATCAATTCTCGAATAGATAAGAGATTGCGCCAATGTAATTGTCTCTCTTTTTTTCTTTTTCTTTTATTTCTTTTCCTTTCCTCTTTTTTCTTTTCCTCGTCTCTCTCCCTCTCTCTTTCTCTCTCTCTCTCTCTCTCTCTCTCTCTTTCTCTCTCTCTCTCTTTTTCTCTTTCACAGTACACCGTACATTTTTAGTTAATATCGTGAGTGTTATTGGAGCGTGGAAATTCAACGAAGTGCTTTTCCAAGAGAGTATTTTTCGAATGCGATGGCTTCAATCGAAATTGACAAAATAAATAAAAAAAAATAAAAAGGAAGAAAATAAAATAAAAAAAAAATAAATAAATAAAAAAAAATGAAAAACTAGAAACAAGAAAAAAAACGCACCCTTTTAACTCTTATCAATAATATAAAACGATTTGTATATGTAGATATATAACTCGTACTGAGAGAGAGAGAGAGAGAGAGTGAGAGAGAGAGAGAGAAAGAGAGAAAGAGAGATAGAGAAAGAAAGAGAGGGAGAGAGATAGGGGAAGGGTATTGCCACGATGTTTATCAATTTTATTCCGACGCTTAATTGGCGCAATTCCGTCCGGATATCGCAATATTTTTATGAAATCACTGCTTTATTTATTACAAGTGCTTAATCGAAACGGTCTGCGAACGAGCCAGAGTAATCTCGTTATGATCAATTTGCAACTCGCGAGCACATCGTGTTCCCGATGGAATGGAGTGGGACATAATATGCGATAAAGAAAAGAGAAAAGAGAAAGAGTAATGGGGAAAGAGGAAGAGGGAGAGAGAGAGAGAGAGAGAAAAAGGATATATAAAAGCTCATATATATATGTGTGTGAGCTTTTACTCGTCGATCGATGGATCATTCGTAAGATCGATTTATCTCGGAAAGAAAAAAAGAAAAAGGAGTTTTCGAGATAAGTAAGAATTGATATTGTCACAAAGAACGCGTTTAACTTTCGATTTAACGTCGGTTTTAATGTTCGATTTAAATGG
>NC_060959.1:4932762-4937762 GCF_910589235.1 Vespa crabro | reverse complement strand
TTTTTAATTAATTATTATCATTCATCATAGTTTTTCTTTTTTTTTTCTCTTTTTTTTTTTTTATCGCGTTACATTGTCGGGTTTTCTTTTTTTCTCTTTCTTTCTTTTCGTAAATTTTTCTTTCGCGAACAAACATAAGCGTAACAAAAATACACATATACACATACACACACACAGACAGACAGATTCACGTATCGTAAGAGAGTAATCGATATTTAGTGAAAAAATTTTCATTAGCACCGTATGAGATAATAAAATTCTGATGGAAGAGAGGCGTATGTATGTACATCGAATACATATATTACGAGAGTTGAGAATTATCGGTTACACAGTTGACCTAAATTTTGGTCTAATTTTCTCTCTCTTATTCTCTCTCTCTCTCTCTCTCTCTCTCTCTATCTATCTATCTTCCTATCTATCTATCTATCTTCCTATCTATCTATCTTCCTATCTATCTATCTATCTATCTCTCTTGCTCGTTCGTTCGTTCGATCAGTTCGATCCATCGGAGCGACCATAAACTCTTTACTCCGTGCGTTAAGTACGTTAAACGTTCGCGGAATTTAAAGAATTTCCACCTCTGGGCGTCAAGCTCTACTTACGTGCTATAAGATCTTCATCGTATATACGTAATACGGAGTAAAGTACTACGACCTAGGCTTGTAATTTCCTAAGGACGATGATGTTAATGAAATAATACGGATACGTAGAAGAAGAAGAAGAAAAAGAAAAGGACAAAAAAAAAGAAAAAAGAAAAATAAAGAAGAGATGCAATTTCTCAAGAGACGAAGATCAGTAAAACGAGAAATTCTCCTCAGGTTTGTCTTACGAATCGACATTTTCTTTTTTTCCTAAGAAAAACAAAAAAGAGATAGATAGGGGGATATATATATATATATATATATATATATATATATATATATATAGTGTCAAGTTTTACCAACCGAAAGGAAGACTTTCACCGAGGATCGAGTTTCTATCCTCAAAGAAAAATAATTAACGTTATAACTCAAAAGGATTGCGATGGTATAAGCTTCTTGGGTTAGTCAAGCGATAGTTGTATCGGTTTTATATCTTGATGGATTACAGCGATCAATGAAAGGTTGATCAGTTGGCTGATTGATTAGATAAGTTTCTGTAGAACGGTTAAGAGTGAGAGAGAAGTAGATAGGTGGATAGATGGATAGATAGGTACCTAAATAGAAAGAAATATATATATAAACAGAGAGAGAGACAGAGAGAGAGAAAGAGAGAGAGAGAGAGAGAGAGAGAGAGAGAGAGAGAGAGAGAGAGAGCTTCAGTTCCTTCAGTCCAAGAGATCCTTTTCACCCTCTTTTCCTTTACCCTTCGAACTAACCCTCGTCCATCCAAGTACCATTATTTCCTCGTCTTTGGTTACTTTCGCTTGTTCCAACATCTCTTTCTTTTTCTCTCTCTCTCTCTCTCTCTTTCTCTTTTTATCTTCGCCATAGTGTAGCCTACATTTGAAGGAAGAGTTCAACGTTTAAAGTGTTTTTTTTTTCTTTCTTCTTCTTTCCTTTTTTTTTTTTTCTTTCCAGCACCCCGGAGAACGAAAACTCTCGCGTTTATCTTCGATCTATGTTAAGTGCAAAAATAGACAAACAGAAAGAAAGAAATGGGAAAAAGAGAAAAAGAGAGAGATAGAGAGAGAGAGAGAGAGAGAGAGAGAGAGAGAGAGAGAAGGAGTAAGAAATTTGTCAATGACTCTCTTTCGACAAGAAAAAAAAGAAAAATCAAAAAAAGAAAGAAAAAAATAAATTAATCTCCTGGTCAATAAAAGTAAATATCTCAAATGATCGAGCGTATCGTAAATGATTGTACCAAAGTCTTTTTTCTTCGTTTTCCCTTTTTTCCATTTCTTCGTAAAGGAAACGAAAAAAAAAAGAAAATAAGAGAGAATAGTGGAAAAAGGGAAATAGATAAGGATTTTCTTTTCTCCATCTCGAATGCTCGTTTCCGATAACTACAAAGTTTATCCCTTTTACACACACACATATACACTTTCTCTCTCTCTCTCTCTCTCTTTACTTCTCTCTCTCTCTCTCTCTCTCTCTTTACTTCTCTCTCTCTCTCTCTCTCTTTCTCTTCCTCTTATATATACAACGGAGCACGCCAAGTCGAAACTGCAAAATGCACGTCCTGAATGCAATTACACACAATGGAACAATGACATGGAAGACAACAAGAGGGATCGGAGAGGAAGGTAGGAGGTGGAACAGGAGGAATGAGGAAGAGAACGAGCGAAATAGGAGACCGTTTGGATGGAGAGGGTTGGAGGAGAAGGGTGAAGGTAAGGGTATGGGAATGGGTATGGGTACGGGTACGGGTACGGGTACGAGTACGGGTACGGGTACAGCTTTGGATTCGGATGGAATAGGATAGGATACGGTAGGGTTGGGTGAAGGGAAAGGATTGTGGTAGGTGGGGATGAGTGGATAGGGAGATATACGACGTGTATGGATAGCTGTAGGTTTCTACGGAGGCTCCTCTCGACGAATTATACGCGCTCGCGCGAAGAGACAAAAGGGGGAATGGAAGAACAGACGGAAAGCTATTTATTGCGGGCGTCGTGGCGTCCTTGCTCGCAAGAAACTATGAAGTTATAGACAATCGAGAACCGCGACAGAACGAGACTGACTTCGTGAAAGGATAGAGTAATGGTGAAGATCTCATCGTCTAACTGAGAGAAAGAGATAGGAGATAGAGAAAGAAGGAAGAAGGAAGAATAGGTACCTTTTCTATGTATATGTGTATATATATATATATATATATACTTCTCTCTCTTTCTCTCTCATATCCTAATCCTCTGCTCTTATTCCACTGCAAAATAATTTCCAACGAGTTATGCATACCGAGGAATAAACTTCTCCTCCAATTCGAATCCAATCAGAGAATACTCTGTCTCCGAGAGAATCTAGCAGGTACTTGTTCCGATCCTCTCTTTTTCTCTCTCGTTCTCTTTTTCTCTCTCATTCTTTCTCTCTCTCTCTCTCTCTCTCTCTCTTTCTCTCTTTTGATCCTCCTCTTTTTATTTCTCTCTCCCATTCCTTCTCTTTTTTCCTCTCTCTCTCTTTCTCTCTCTCATTCCTTCTCTTTTATCCTCTCTCTCTCTCTCTCTTTCTCTTTCCACACACGTGTAACAGAAATCCTACTCCGTCGGTCGGATATTATTCATATTCCGGCGACGCATGGGCTCGTCACTCCGGACGCAAAGGCAATATAACTTTTTTCCTCCTCCGGCTCGCATTCTCCTTCCATTTCTATCTCGATCTACTCCCTTTCTATCTCTCTGGCCGTATCTCTCTCTCTCTCTCTCTCTCTCTCTCTCTCTCTCTTCACTCCGTCCCGCCCCCTCGTTTTTCGTTATCTCATCTCGATCGTAGTCTATAAAAAAAAATTATTAAAAAAAAAAAGAAAGAAAAAATTATAATAAAAAAGAAAAGAGAAGAAAAAGGAAAAAGAAAAAAGAAAAAGAAAAAACAGACGAAATCTTTCCGGAATGAGTTAAAAAAAAAAAAAAAAGGAAAAAGAAAAAAGAAGGGAAAAAAAGAGTATTACTACGAAGAAGAAAAGAGGAAAAGGAAAGAAAAAGAAAAATTATCGATTGGACTCTAAACGATAATTAGTTAATTATCCGTTGTTATAATATTATTTTCATAACGTGCGATATAACGGGAGTATTATTATTATCATCGATGCAATTCGAATATTTCTCATTCGTTTATATATAACAATAACAACAACAACGACAACGACAATAACGATAACTACAATAACAATAATAACAAAGGTAATAGAACCGTTAGAAGTATGAAAATTTCTATTGGCATAATTGGAGAATTCGAAAGTCGCTGTGGGAATTCTGGATAATGTACGATCGTACGTGTAGAAATGTATCGAATCGCACACGAATATAAACTGATACAAATATCCTCTTATATATATCTATCTATCTATCTATCTATCTATATATATATATATATATATATATATATATATAATGTATTCGTGCGTATATATGTACATACACATGAATACTTTTATATATCGATACCACGATAAACGCCGTAATTAAAGCGGTGCCCGTAGTTTGTTCGAAATTTAATAAAGGCAGAACGTACCGTGCCGTAGCTTATATTTCATTGATTTTAACAATGAATATCGTCCGTTCAGCAGATCTATCGTATCTTTATGATCTTTCGAGAATATATTTGCGAGCACGTATTTACGATTGCGAAACGAATGCAGGTCGTTTTAACGAATAAATTCTATTGAGAATAGACGATATTCTACATAAATAATAGACGGAAGTTTGTTCTCTATTTCTTTCTCTCTCTTTCTCTTTCTCTCTCTCCCTCTCTTTCCATTTATTCAATGGCGTATTGGAAACACGAAAAATAATAATAATAATAATAATAATAATAATAATAATAATAATAATAATAATAATAATAATAATAATAATAATAATAATAATAATAATTATAATAATATTAATAATAATAATAGCAATTAATAAAAAAGAGGAACAAAGTAAAAAGTTAAAAAAAAAAATTAGATTCTTCTTCGTTGGCACTGATTGTCCAACAAAAAAGTAAAAAAAAAAAAAAAAAAGAAAAAAAAAGAAAAAGAAAAAAAGTAAAAGAGAGAAAAAGGAAGGAAAAAAGTGCAGTAAAAATAATAGACGAAAGGATTCTTAATTATTCCTTCGAGCGTCTTCTTCATCTTGGTCTCTCGAGTCGAATGAACGAATCTTAATGGCAGCTGGTACCTTAGTCCTCGATCGTACTATTTAGCGGATTCGACATCGTCAATTTCCCTCCTCTTTCTCTTTCTCATCCTCTTTCTCTTTTTCTTATTCTTTCTCTTTCTCTTTCTCTTTCGACTTCTTCTTCGTCTTCCTCCTTCTCTTCTTCTTCTTCTTCTTCTTCTTCTTCTTCTTCTTCTTCTTCTTCTTCTTCTTCTTCTTGTCGACGAAA
>NC_060959.1:4927762-4930262 GCF_910589235.1 Vespa crabro | reverse complement strand
AATCGAGGATGAACGTGAGGCCGATGATGGTTAGGGAGGAATAGCGATCGAGAGAAAAGTGCGCGATAGAAATTGGAAGAGCTCCGATCAAACAAAATTAATTGGTTTTTGTGCTATGCCATGTGCCGCAAAACACAAAGCGCGGCGCAAGAATCCGATTTGTAATACTTTCCCGTTGCGAATAATTCCGTTCCACGCGGGTTTCGAAAAGATAGGAGACGAGATGATTTTATCGTACCCCATATATTTTTCTATCGTTTTCGTGGTATAGGAAAAAGAAAGAAAAAAAAAAGAAAAAAAAAAGAAAACAAGCAAGGATTTCGTTCGATCGAAAGGAGTTTTTTTTTTCTTTTCTTTTTTTTATTTTATGGGAAGGCCACACCACACCATAGATCGGACCGTATAGCGTGATAGCGAAAAATTCGATGAAAAAAGAAAAATAAAGAGAAAAAGAAAAAGGAAAGAAAAAACGAAAGAAAGAAAGAAAAACACAAACGAAGAAAGAACGAAAGAAAACAAGAAAGAAAAAAAACAAATAAAAAAAAAAGAAAAAAAGAAAGAAAGAAAATAGAAAAAAGAAACAGGCGAAACAGACGAAACGAAGATATAGACGGTCGATTATAAAATATAACGGTTAACAAAAGATCACGTATAAATGAACAGAAGGTGAGAGCTATCAAAAATATCCGAAGAATTGCAAACATGTTTGTACCGGGATAACAACGTTTCGGTTAGATAGATATATGTATGTATATCAACGATCGCGTTCTGCCGAAAAAAGGCATCCAATTGACAAACAAATTTGCGCAGGTAGAAGAGCGTGCAATGGTTTTTCATTCACTGTTCTGATAAAAACTGAGTCGTATGTAGTAAATGTGTATATACCTACATACGTCACGAGTCGATGAATAAGCTTTCCCGTCTCTTTCTCTCTCTTTTACTCTGTCTGTCTGTCTTTCTCTCCTCTCTCTCTCTCTCTCTCTCTCTCTCTCTCTCTCTCTCTTTCTATCTCTTCGTTTACTCGTTGGATCTCTCACCTTGTTCCCTCTTTATTTTCGTCGCCGATACCAGCTCGATCGAGTTCAAACGGTTTGCCCGCTATTAACCTTCCCTGACGTTCGTCGTCGCGACGGACGCAATTTGGGGAATTTTTTTCAATTTGTGTTCCCCGACGAAATTATTCCATGTCGATACTTTTTTTTTTCCTCCATACTATTTTTTTTGTTTCAAAACTTTTTTCTCTATATGTTCTTTCCTTTTGCTTCTTTTTTTTTCACGATATCAGATAGTTATACATAGGGGAACTAATAGTTTTGGGGAAATCTAAAAAAAAAAAAAAAAATGTATGAGAAACAAAATTATTATTATACTTGTAATCACGAAAATGATATGAAAATGAAAACGTACAAGATTATGAGGAAATTAACGTATCCGTTATTTTGCAAAAATATTGAAATAATCCGTAAACGCGAATTCCTTTTATAAAGAGAGAAAAAGGAGTGAGAGAGAGAGAGAGAGAGAGAGAGAGAGAGAGAGAGAGAGAGAGAGAGAAAGAAAATAGAGAGACGAAAACTGACATATTAGAAAGAGAAGAGAGCTGCTCTCTCATCCTTGGATCTCAAAGCATCACGGCTCCAATCCTTTCGTTCTCTCTTTCTCTCTCTCTCTTCCTCTCTCTATCTACCATGCCTTCCCTTTCCATTTGGCTCGGACGAGTGGAATTTCACGAGAAACGTTTTATTCCTGCCTCCCACTCTCCATCCCACTCTCTCTCTCTCTCTCTCTCGTTGGCACGTCGCCTCGAGCGCTTTGTCGGAAGGCAGTTAATTAATAAAAGCTCGAAGGAACGGGGGTTTTCGCCGTGAGGCTCGAAAGGGGGAGATACGAGAGAAGGAAAAAGAGAATGAAGAGAGACAGAAGGATAGACAGACAGACAGAGAGAGAGAGAAAGAGAGAGAGAGAGTGAGAGAGAGAAAGGGGGAGAGAAAGAGAGAGGGAGAGAGAAGAGAAAGAGAGAGAAAGAGATAGAGAGAGAGAGAGAGAGAAAAAAGTGAGAGAGATATTGGAGAAACCAATATAGACGTTGAATTGGAGATGGGTAAAAGGCTGAGCAGTATGTTCGACGGGTATAAAAATGTACACGCGTATTACCTATACACACACACACACACACACACACACATACATACACATGCTAACGCAGCATATTTTTCGACATAGAAACTTTGGCTACTTGTAATTCAAATGAAGGGGAAGATACTCACGTGTCGTATAAGAGGAACTTGTCGTCGTCTTTGACCTCGATGCAATGACCCTTGTTGGATATGATAGATCCGTTGACGGTTACGAGGCCCGGATTGCCCGATTGAAACCACCGTCCGTTCCACTCCTCTGGAAATTTGCAGCCTGTAAAAAGAAAGAAGAGAAAAAGGCCGGGGTGAAGTAGGTTCATACGTTCGACGTAGGAGATGAGGGTTGTTAGAGGAGTGTAGCTCGCGGG
>NC_060959.1:4917762-4925262 GCF_910589235.1 Vespa crabro | reverse complement strand
AAGTGCTCCGAGTAGAAAGAAAAGGAGGAAGAGGGTAGTGGGCTGGGCGAAGAAGAAGCATAAGAGGGAGAGAGAGAGAGAGAGAGAGAGAGAAAGAGAAAGAGAAAGAGAAAGAAAGAGAGAGAGAGAGAGAGACTATAGGTGCCCGCGACGTAATTACGGGAAATTGGAGTCAAGTCGGAAAGCAAAGTTATCGTGACGAGTATTCTTTTCTTAAAACATTTCGCGATTAACAGAAGAGATGAAGAAAGGAGGGAAGGGAGGAAGGAAAAAAGGAAGGAAGGATGGATGGAAGGAAGGAAGGAAGGAAGGAAGGAAGGAAGGAAGGAATGAAGGAATGAAGGAAGAAGACAAGGTGCTGGAGAATACGAAGGAAAGAAAGGGGAAGGAGAATGTTGAGAAGGTTAATTGTTTTAACGTCGTATCAACTTTTACGATATTTCTTGGTCGATGAATGAATTAAAGAAATAAAGATACAGAGAGAGAGAGAGAGAGAGAGAGAGAGAGAGAGAGAGAGAGAGAGAGAGAGAGAGAGAAATATAGTTTAAAAGAATACCCATACGAAATAGGGTGAACAACGAAGTAGGAATAATTTCTGTTGCCTAAGGGCAAAGTAATACCCAAAGTCCTTGTATTACTTCTCCTATACAATCTTCTTCTCTCAAAGGGATCGACCTATCGCGATGAGTCGTTCTCGAAAGGTCTTCTTCTAGTATATAATAAATTTGTTAAACGTTCCAACATATCGCGATAGAGTCCATTCCTTATTCTTCTTATCTTTTTCGTATGATTTTAGAAGGTATCTTTGCTTTTCTTTCTCTGTAAAAGGGAGGGGGGAAAAAAAGAAATGTATATATATATATATATATATATATATATATATATATATATATAAAAGAAAGGAAAAAAAGGAAAGAAAAAAAGAAAAAAAAATAGGAAAGAAAACAAGAGAGTAAAAAAGAAAGATGAAAATAACGTAGAAAATATTCTCACACTCAACTTAATGTTTTTCTCTCGTACAGTAGCAGAAGAAAGTACATAAAGTAAGTATGTATGTATGGATGTATGTATGGATCTATGTATGTATATATGTATATATGTATGTATATATGTATGTATGTATGTATGTATGTACGTACATAGAACATACGCGTCTTACTGTCCATAAAGATAAGGGATGATTCAGAAAAATAAAAGCGGATTAAATCGAGCCACCGTGACGCCAATGCCGAGCATCGTATTTCCTTTAAACGCAAAGTATTATTACTTTGAGATGGTAAAGATATTTTATCTAAAGGAATGAAGGAGAACAGAAACTCGAAGTTTTCGAAAAGCTTTTCGAGGTAAGTATATCAGTTTTGTTTTGGTGTGTAGTACGTAGAAATGACGTACCGAGATGAAAGGATATCGAAGAGACATGAGGATTAAGAGGGAAAGGGTAAGAAGATAAAAATAAAAAAAAAAGAAGGAAAAAGGGGACGAAAAACCAAAAAACCAAAAAAAAAAAAGAAACAAAAAACAATAAAGAAAGAAACAAGAGTCATGGTAATAGAAGGAAGGAAGGAAGAGTGGTCGGTTTTTTTTGTTTTGACCGATCATATTGCAAATCGAACATGACATTTTTGATACGTTCGACGATCAAAAAACGAAGAAAAACGACTCGATTTCGAGGATAATGAAAATTTATATATTCAATTAAAAATGGCACGTAATAACAACGCCGGTGACGATGTCAATGTCGTTCTTGTCTTCTTCGATAGTGAACCAGCCAGGCTCGATAGATTCGTCGTGAATTGATAACGAGAAACGATGAACGTTATCGGAAAACTACTACTAAGAGACCACCACATGCCGTTTTATTATCGATTCGAAAGATCTACTTTCAAAAGAAAGAAAGAAACGAACGAACGAACGAACGAACGAATGAACGAACGAACGAACGAACTCCGCGATAAAAAAAGAAAGTGCTTGAAAATCTTTCTTCTTTCTTTTTCTCTTTCTTTTTTTTTCCTTCTACTAGTTTTCTTTTCTTTTTTTCTTTTTTTCCCCCCATTGACCCTATCACGAAAAAGGCGCATCTTCGCTCTGCTCTGTCCTATACTCTATCACATTCTCGCTATTTCTTTCTTTCTTTCTATCTTTCTATCTATCTTTCTTTCTTTCTCTGTCTCGTGTCTCTCCCTTCGCGAAAGTTAATTTAATTTTTGTACGTGTATACACGAGTCCTCGAACGTCTCTTTCGAGAACGATCGGGTTTCAGCCGGAATAACTTGATTAAAATAATCTATCACACCGTAGTGACAGGGGTGATTGGCTATCTGAGTTAAATATGATGGAGCGCCTAACTCTGTCTCTCTCTTTCTCGTTCATCGAATTTCGCATACCTGTCCTCTCTCTTTCGTTCTTTCTCTCTTTATATATATACATACATGCATACATACATACATATATATATATGCATACATATACATATATCTATATACATATATATATATATATATATATATATATATATATATCTAGGTTCCTCTCTCTTTCTCTTTCTCTCTCTCACTCGCTCGTTCGTTCTCACTGTAGCTCTGTATCGACAGAGGCAAATTGATAGGTAATATGTGGGCACTGCCCATCTACTTCCCCCTCGTGACATTTACCGACGGAAATGACTCGTTTTCCCAATATTCGA
Source organism: Vespa crabro (assembly GCF_910589235.1). Taxonomy (NCBI): domain Eukaryota; kingdom Metazoa; phylum Arthropoda; class Insecta; order Hymenoptera; family Vespidae; genus Vespa; species Vespa crabro. The sequence goes on along the minus strand of NC_060959.1, from coordinate 4,922,579 downwards.
GCCTGAAAAAGCCGTTAAGAGGGCTTTTACTGTACCAAATGGATATCATACGGGATACTGTAATCCTGTTACATGCGTTGCCTCGACGGCTTCGATCGTATTCCATGCCACTATCTCTTCTTCCTTTTTTATCTCGCGAAATTTCTCCCTTTTCCAAAGACGATAGGAATGTGATTTCGTAACGATATCGATTATACGGCTACCATTACTATTGTTATTACTGCTACTACTACTACTACTACTACTACTACTAATACTAATACTAATACTAATATTAATACTATTGCTACTACGGAGAAGAAGATATTTCGATTTTCGATTTTTCATGATTTTTACGAGAGAAAACAAATCGAATTTTAGTCGGGAGAAGGGTCGGAGTTTGAGAAAAGATACGCCATTCTTTTCTCGTTTTATCGATACTTTACTTTTCACTCGCTCTTTCTTTCTCTTTTTCTCTCTCTCTCTCTCTCTCTCTCTCTTTTTCTTTCTCTTTCTCTTTCTCTTTCGTACTCTCCATTTCCCTTTCCTTTGTATCCTCTCATCGGGTGGGAGAAAAATTGATGGGTAATAGGCAGCTAGCCGAGCCGTCTAGCTCGTTGGCGTGACGTTTACAAGGGAAAATACAGGATCGATTTTCCGATAGATGTGAGAAGAGTGAGGGAAGGAGGTAGGGAGTAAGCCTTAAAAAATCCATGTCGGACGGTCGACTTTATATGAGACAGGATATTCCGCGAGGAAAACATTCCTCGGTTGGTAGTAGGTCGGGTCATTCTGTGTCGAGAAGTGATCGACGAGTAGGACGCGTCTTTCTGTCTCTCTTTCGTTCAATTACACGCGTTTTTTAACAGTTTCTAAAAGAGCTGAGAGAGTAAAGAGATATACATATATATATACACACGCACACATGTGGGTATGTGTGTATATGTATAAATAGATAGATAGATAGGTAGATAGAGATAGATAGATAGGTCCATCATGTCGTGGCGATTACCTAAAGTAAACGTCCTCTAATCGATCGGTACTCGTTGACAGAGATCCGATCGGCAGATTTTTCGCACCAAAAAGTAATATATCCTCAGCGTTTACGTTCGATGTATAGTATATATATACACATATACCTATATATATATATATATATATATATATATATATATATATAAAGCCTCAAAGTGGATTTGCCGCGCGTATCGAATTTCCGGAACGATGGGCCAATAACCGTGTAGTCCGGAGAACCGCTAGGAGACCGACGATTTCCCGTGAAAACAAACAGAGACGCGGTGATGTATTCGAGATGAATAAAAAGATAAAGAGAGATACACGGATAAAGAAAGATATATATATATATATATATATATATATATATATGTATATATAAACGGGGAGGGGAAAGGTAAAGATAAAACAAAAAAGAAAAAAAAAGGGAAGAAAAGAGAGGCGAAAGAGAGAAAGTTATATAGATCCGTTTATATTTTGTATCCATCGCTTGTCTTCCACCCACTCTCTTTCAGTTCCGGCCAATTCCTTTGGCGGCGAACGAATTCAGAGAGCCACCGTATGTATGTATGAATGCAATATCCTTTTTCACGGAGTCCGGAGCAGACGCCCCGAAGCACAAAAGCGGACTGCCGAGAATGGAGGAGAAAGAGGGAGGAGGGGGAGCGGTGTGGCGTGTAGGGAAGGTTAGCGCGTAGAACGGTGGGAGGAAGGGGTGGAGGAAGTGGGCGATGGTGAGATAGAGGATAAGGGTAGGGAGGAGAGGGGGGGTGGGGCAAAAAACATTTCAGCTTCGTTTGAAATCCACTAGGGGCACAAAGTAGATATTTAATTAAATAGAAGACACGCTGATTCTGCTGCTGTTCTTCTACCTTCCTAGCCAACCACTCTCCCTCTGTCCCTCTCCCCGAACTTTCACCCCTCTACCATGATCTCTCTCTCTCTCTCTCTCTCTCTCTCTCTCTCTCTCTCTCGTGCACGTAGATTCCATCGGTAACGAATGTTTACTGTACAATGCATTGGATGCATTCGGGTGAGTGAATACTATTTGCAATGACCTCTGATTTTCTACGATCTTTCTCTTCATAGAGAAGTTTCGTTACGCGCATATTTCGAAAGAAACGAGAAGGAGGAGTATAACATAACGGATGTTATAAGAAATGTAGATGCAAAGGAGACGTATCTCAATTTGAAAAGCTAACGTAAGCGCGACTCTTTTTGCCTGTTGAGTCTGCCACGTCATCGTTTTCACTAGTAACCTCCCCCTCCTTCCTCTCACCGAGTTCGACTAGGTTCGTTCCCCCGTAGGAAATTAAACGGGAGAACGCTGGCAACTGCGAATAATATATACGATCTCCGGCCGGAGCACACCCACCTACTTGTTGAGGAAAAGTTTAAGTGGGAAGCGTTCTTTCGTATTTACGATCGAGAGGAATACTTTCCCCTTTCCCATTCCCCGGTCCCTCTCTCTCTCTCTCTCTCTCTCTCTCTCGTTTTTCTACCATGAACGATTTTCACTGTCGGAACGATGTCGTCGTTTCTTCCCGACGATTCATTATAATTTTCTACTTTCTCGTGAGCTTTGATTGTGTAATAAGTTGTAACAAGTTGTAATAAGAAGTGAGAATGACATTATAAAAAAAAAAATAAAAAAAAAAAAAAATAAAATAAAAGTAAACGAAAGAAAAGAAAAAATAACATACCGACTTTTCCATCGACTCTCCTTTTTTTTTCGTCATATTACATTTCTTCTTTGCAACGAAGGAGAAAAAATAATAATAACCTGCGCACTCGATGATTACGATTTTTCATATTCCAATCGAGAACTGTAGTGCACTCATGAAATTCGTTACTTTATTGACCCTTGTTCCTCGATAAAAAAAAAAAAAAAAAATAAATAGAAAATTGCTAATTGCAATTTATTTTCGTTTCGTGTATCTCTCTCTCTCTCTCTATCTCTTTCTCGCTTTATCTATCTATATATATATATATCCATCTATCTATTTCTCTATTCTACAATGAGTTTTCAATCACCTATGAGAAAATACTCATAATAATACTCTAACACACATATATACACACCGAAAAATCCATCGTCGATTTTCCTTTCGACGAAGCGATATCTGTCATATTGTACGGCTGAAAATTTTTTTCTGCTTCACTGTACTTCGGTTATTTTCTCCCCACTCTCTCTCTCTCTCCCACCTACTCTTCTCTCTCTCTCTCCCTCTTTTTCTCTCTTTTTATCTGTCTCTCTCTCTTTCTCTCTCTCTCACTCTCTATCTCTCTAGTCTCTCTTTCCTACTCGAAGATACGGTAGAATTCTAAAGAAGGAGGGAAAGGGCATTTTCAATATCTGCTGTATTTCCGGCGTTTCTACCCCTCTGGATATCTACCCGAGGTAACATTGTACGCACCCCGTCACTACATTTTAATATTTCAGTATTCAATGATACGCCGCCGTCTACGCAAAACGTAGCCGTCCAGATGTGCTCAAGAAGCTTGTCGCCAATCTCTCTTTCTCTCTCTCTCTCTCTCTCTTTCTTTCTTTTCCAAACTTATCATCTTCCAAGTACTACTACTGTTACTATTTGCTTCATCTTTTGCTTTTTTTGTGTCTAGTCGAGCAAACCGATATATATATATATATATATATATATATATATATATATATAGACTATATAAATATAGTCGTTTATTACCCTAGTAGAACAAAGCTCGGCGAGTGTCGTCGCCCACGGAATATTTCCGTTTGGCCAAGGACCTCGACATTCGGCTCAATAAATCTCGTTCGGAAAATACGAGAGAACAGTTACCGAACGTTATCGTCCTCGTGTCATCGTCCTCCGGATACGTGTGTGCTCGCTATTATATCAACTTGCTCTCCATTATATCGAGCGATAAAATATTTCGCGTTCGTATTACAATTACGAGGCTTGGTTAAATACGGAAATTGCAGTCACCCGCGGCCGCCGAGCCATTCGTATTAGCTTTGAAATGATGTTGTTATGTCGATGAGTCATGAGAGGAAGAGAGAAAGAGAACTAGAGAGAGAGAGAAAGAGAGAGAGAGAGAGAGAGAGAGAGAGAGAAAGAAAGAGAGGAATATAGATAGATATATACACGTATATTATATACCATAGGTATAGAAAGTGAGAGTGTGCGTGTGTTTATGAGAGAAAGAGGTAGAATTATTGAAAACTGCATACAAATCTAAATCGCATTGTATTAACAGAGAACAGAGTTCATTTCCCCGTTGGCTTGGTAACTTCAATGGCTTATCGCTGACGTTATCATTCGAGTTTCCTATACTTTCTCTCTTTACACGGAAAATCTCATAAATGTCATTGATCAAATTTTCTTAATCGATCCGACATCATTCGAAAATGCATCGTTCGAAAGAAATACGATTCGATCGGAAAACAATAAGTTTATATCGTAAATATTGGACATCGAATATATTCTATCCTTATTGCTATAGAATCCGTTGGAAAGTTTTAGATAAATATTAGAGGCAATGACAATCGTTCTGTCCTTCTTCAATTTGGAACCCACCCTGCGGCTTATAATACGGTGTTTCTCTTCTACGATTCATAACTCTCTTTCTCTCTCTCTTTCTCTCTCTCTCTCTCTCTCTCTCTATATATATATATATATATATATATATATATATATATATATATATGTACATATGTATGTATGTATATATGTATGTACGTATTTCGAGAGAAGACGCCCTAGCAACGGCGAACGGTCCGTCTTTCCGCACGGTATCCAAATACTTTTCTGAATTGTGCATCGAAACGCGAATTATGGGAATCCCAA
>NC_060959.1:4895262-4915262 GCF_910589235.1 Vespa crabro | reverse complement strand
ATAGAGAAAGAGAGAGAGAGAGAGAGAGAGAAGGAGAGAAAGAGAAAGAGAGTGAGAGGAATTACGAAGCGACGGCCTACGCCTATCTCACGATTTATCGTTTCCACGAGAACACATTGAGTCTACTGTAAACACACTTATGTACGTATCGTCCACCTGTCAGGATACTAAAGTAAATACACAGTTTCGAGGAAAATGGAAGGAAAAAGAGAAAAAGAGAGATAGAGAGAGAGAGAGAGAGAATGAGAGAGAGAAATTATTATCCATCTTGTATCATCAGTTTTTAACTTTCCTTGGCATATTATAAATTAATGGAAATTAATTTCGATGAGATGATGAGAAAATGATATCTTCTCGAAAATATCGTGGAGTTTCACCTCTCAGAGAAACGTTAAATGCAACGAAAGGATGATGGAGATAGGATAGTAAAGAGCCAGAGAAAGAGAGAGAGAGAGAGAGAGACAGAGAGAAAGAGAGAGATAGATAGAGATGGAAATTCACGGTAGTAGTTTCGTAGAAACGCGTCGCATTTTCGAATGCACAATGTTATATAGAATCTTCCGTTATGCGCGACACGCGATGCTTCTCCTGCAAGAACTTGTAGCGAATGCATACGTACAAGAGACAAGCGCGCGCAAAGTGAATATTATAAATGTCACTCGCGTACCAACCGACAGTGAACTTGGCGTAACTGAATTAACGAAGAAGGTGTGGTCCCAAAGACGGTACCGTAGCAAAAGTGAGACAGATATAGAAAGAAACAGAGAGAGAGAAAGAGAGAGAAAAAGAGAGAGAGAGAAAGAGAGAGAGAGAGAGAGAGAGCGAGACAGAGAGAAAAAGAAAGAAAAAGGAAACACGATTTTGAGTAAACGGAAGAGTAAAATTGTGATGAGAGAGTAGCGAATAAAAGGAAGATAGTAGGGAAAAGGGGGGAGGATAGTGAAGGGGAATAAAGAATGCGTTGGAAAATAGAGGATGAAGAGAAGAAAAGACATTTATCATGTCCTAGATACATATTTCCCTGAGGAGGGCGCACGCGTTAATTATGTATGGCGCGACACGCTCGTCGTCGTCGTCGTCGTCGTCATAGTAGTTGTAGTTGATAGTTGTAGTTGTAGTAGCCATCGTCGTCGTAGTCGTCGTCTATCGCGGAATATGGTGTGCGAGCATAATTAATAAGCAGCGGCTTAAGGGTTTGGATTACGATGTCGACAAAAATGTTCTCGGTGAACCGAGCTCGCTATGAACCAGAACCGGAAACGTTCGTGACGATTATTATCTTATGAGGTAACGTGATATAAAAAGAAATAGAGAGAGAAAAAGAGAGAAGGAGAGAAAGAGAGAGAGAGAGAGAGAGAAGCGTTATAAAAAATCGAAAACAAGTTTGAAGAAAAAAAAGAAGTTTCGGGAGAGATGGAGGGAGGAAGTAGAAGGAAGATAAAGGGAAAGAATTACGATGGACGGACGGAGTAACATATATCGGGAATAATATTTTTCATGGATGATCATAGTATATCGTGACTTTGCGTTGAGGCCGCTATGAAATATTCAGGTAGCGTATAAATGAATATTTTCAACGATCGTTCGACAAAACATAGCTCGCATTAGTTGTAAATTAACTCGTATGGAAAAGATTTCTTTCTCTTTTCTCTCTCTCTCTCTCTTTCTCTCTCTCTCTCTCTCTCTCTCTCTCTTTCTCTCTCTCTGTCTGTCTGCCTTTTCTTCCTCTCTCTTTCTTTCTCATAGTCATTATGATGTGCGACTAAGAGAGAGAGAAAAGACTCGTCGAAAACGTATTCTGACGTAAAACGACGACAACCGACGGATACGATCCGTGCATATTTCTCCCTCTCTGTCTCTCTCCTTCTCTCTTTCTTTTCACTACTACAAAGTTATCTTTGAATTAAAGAAAGCACATTTACTCTCTCATTCTCTCTCATTTTCTCTCTCTTGCTCTCTCTCTCTCTCTCTCTCTCTCTCTCTCTCTCTCTCTCTCTTTCGAGTCGTATTATTCTACGAATTTAATATTACGAGAGAAAAGACGAGAAGAGGATAGGGAAATACACTCCGTAGAAACGCGATCCACTTTAATAGATTTCAAACGGTAAGAGACGATTCGTATCGAATTTTACAAATATATATATACATATATATATATATATATGTATATATATAGGATTAAAATGGGGCCGATAAACTTGGCAGGGTGTACTCTATCTTTTACGAGCTCGTAAAAGTATCGTCGAAATACGAATTAAGAGGAATTAAAGATGAAAAATAATATTACTCGAGTAAGTTATCTCCACTAGAAATTCCTTGATGGTTTTTACGTGTTCGGATAATACGTTTATCTATTTCACTATGCGTGCAATGACGATTATGTTCGCTACACTTGTTCCAACTTGTTCCAACATTTTTCCACATGATTACGTACGTGCGTGCGTGCGTGCGTGCGTGTTTGCGTGAGTGGGTGCCTGCTTGAGTGGATGGATGGATGATTGCATATATACATACATATATGCACGTAGCAGGGGAATTTTATACAGGGAGCGATAGGAATTAACCGTCCGTTTATCACGTAAATTTGATTAAAACGATTGCGAGAGGTCAGTTCGTTAGCGGAATATGTCGAAGGAATTCACGTGACTCGCGATCACCTGGATTCTCTCGTATTCGAAAATCTACTAGTGGTTCGTGGCCGATAGCTTTCGTCGAATGAATGCGACGGTTCGGGAAGACGAAGGGGGTAAAGGGAAAAATAGAACAAATAAGAGAGAAAATGGGAAGAGGTGAAGGACGAGGAGGAAGGGGGACGGGGAAGAGTAGGAGTAGGAGAAAGAGGGGGAACAAGAGGAATAGCAAAAAAAACTTCCTGATTCACCGTTCGACGACTAATCGTGATATACTGCGTGACTAATCGGACGTCGAAATCGTTCTTTCTTTTTTGCACCATGGCAGATTAGTTAGCGACAAGCAGACGAGGATTCCAAAAGGAGCCGATAAAGTGAGATCCGCTTAATTAATCCCGTTGTTCCGTTTTCTTTCACCCCCTCCTTTTCCGCACCCCTCTCGTCTTTCTTCTCTTAAGATATCGTATCTTACGATTAACGAAGATTCTCACCTCCTCTTCTTCTTCTTCTTCTTCTCCTTCTCGCTTATTAAATACGCGCTCGGCTTTTAACGTTAATCAAACGGACCTTGGTAGCTAGGGTACATGCTTTTCGCTAATGAATTCGAAGATATCCTCTCTCATTCCTCTCTTACGCTTCCTCGGACGTTGTTATTTTATCTTCGTGATTATCCTCAAACTAATCGTGAAAAGCGGACGATCATCTAAAGCGATCGGTAGAAACATACTAATGTCGTTTTCGTTTGCTATTTCAAGCTTTAATAAGGCCTCCTGGCGAATGTTCCAGATTCGGAAAACCTTCACCGACATGCATACATAGGTATGCATGTATGTATATATTTATGCATGTACATATGTATGTATGTATATATATATGTACGTTGTCTTACTCGTCTAACCGAGGAAATTATCTCAGATTTAGAAGCGATGTCTGACCGACTTTAACGTACTATCATGGTCTACGATCATAGAGCTTTCTTTTAAATTGGGAATCACATGTTCTTATTACGGTTCAAATTCTCTTCAAATTTTCTGAATTAAAATTATCGAACGTTACTCCGTAACTATTTATATTCGTTATCACACGTCCGTTTCCATTTTTATCGTGAATAGTTTATCATACGTTACGTTAACTTCTCTAAGAAAAAGAAAAAAAGAAAAAAAAAAAAAGAATAGAGAGGAATAGCTGCCAATAATGCGACGTAAATATTTCGATATAAACGTTTAGAAATGTGTATAGAGGCTCCTTACACATTTTTGCGAAGGAGAACGCGCGTATGACAAATGATCAGGAAGGCAGGCAGTCGCAATATATCCACGTCAGGCTTAAACGCGAGAGTTTCGCGAGCGAGCGTGACTCCTTGGTAAAGGGACGAGTTCACGTGGCCGAAAAGGGCAAAGGTGCCTGCTGTGTGGTCATTAAATTTTTATTCCGGTTTTATGCGATTTGCGTGCCACCTTGACTCCTGCTGGTGGAAAAAGGATGGATGGAGAACGAGCTGCCGAGTGAGCTAGTGAAATAGAAAGAGGGTGAGGAAGAGTTGGGGGAGACGAAGAGAGAGAGAGAGAGAGAGAGAGAGAGAGAGAAAGGAGAGAAAAGGGCGGAGAAGTTAATGATGATATATATGTGCTGGAAAAGGGAGCGACGTTGAAACGGTCGGACCACCCACGACTACCTTTGAAAACAAAAAGAGAAAGAGAGAGAGAGAGAGAAAGAAGAAGGAAAAGGGAGGAGAGAGAGAGAGAGAGAGAAAGAGGAAGGAAGAGGTAGGAGAGAGAGAGAGAGAGAGACAGAGATTTTTAAATACGATTCATGGAAAGAAGACAGAGAGAGAGAGAGAGAGAGAGAGAGAGAGAGAGAGAGAGAGAGAGAGAGAGAGAGAGAGAGAGAGGGAGGGAGAGAGAAAATCGAGCTTACGATTTCGTGCGTGAAAGTTAACGGGATTAGCTTGATCATAAGCTCACGCTTTTGTTGCATAGTATACCTCGTTTCATATTGCTGTGAGTGAGTGAGTGAATGAGTGTAAAAAAGAGAAAGGGAGAGAGAAAGAGAAAGAGAGAGAGAGAGAGAGAGAGAGAGAGAGAGAAAGAAAGAGAAAATAAACGCATATCGATTCTTCCGGATGCGTTTAACGCGTTCCGACGTGCCATCGAGTTCTTCGGTAGGGAACGACAACGAATAAATTACATGCTTACTAGTTCAAGGGAAGAGACTCGTCGTGCCTTTCGATCCGGTAAGGTTTCGCGTGTAAGAATGTCTCCGTTCGTTCTTATCGAATCTATTTAAGTATTTAACACGTTACATGATCGTATGATTGGGGAGAATGATATATAACCCATCCCTATCTTTTTTCTTTCTAACTCAAATACAGAGATAGAGATAGAGATAGAGAGATATATAGATAGATAGAAAGAGAGAGAGAGAGAGAGAGAGAACGTACGAGTGTGTTATTGATTACTTTTTTCTATTTTCTTTTGTTTTTTTTTTTTGGGAATGACGAGGTACAACGCGTTGTCTTTTCTTTATTTCTTTTTCTTCTTTTTTTCTTTCTCCCTTTTTCTTCTTTTTTCTTTTTTTTTTTATTCCTTTCATTACTTGAGACGAATTATTTATTCATGGTTTCGCTTCGAGATCGTAAAATTATCCCGGCGGAAATAAAAATGATTGATAATCGTAATGACCGGCTATGAAAGTTCGCGGAACGTTATATGCTATTATACTTACTCTTATATATGTATATATATATACATATATATATATATATACATATATATATATATACATACATATATATATGTTAGTATGTATATGTGTATCTGGGCCGACATAACAACGGTCGGCTTTCTAATAGAGCTTCCCCACGTTTCACGGACGTATGCTATTACGCGGGAAAAGCGTGTTTGTCGTGTCGTGTCTGACATAAGAATGTATTTACCACTTTTACTCTAGGCAACCTCTTTAAAGTTATATTTCATTCGTTAAGGAATGAATAGAAAAACTAGGCTAAAGAGATTTTTCTTTGGATTTCTATGTTTCCTTTTCCTTTTTATCATCGTACTTCTCTCTCTCTCTCTCTCTCTCTCTCTCTCTCTCTCTCTCTCTCTCTCTCTCTGTCTTCTTTTTCTTTGTTCCTTTTTCTCTCATTTCTACTTTATTACGTATTATCGTGATCTTCAAGCGTGGACAAAATTCATTTTCTCTTTCTTTTTTTTTTTCAGTTGTATATATTATAATACATACATAGATACGTACTATGGTTAAAAATTTTATAAAGATGATAAATCGATCTAATTAATTCCTTTTCTCTCTGTCTCTTTCTTCATCTTTTATTTTTCACTTGAGTCATGTTTATTTATGAACATTAAAATTTTTTCTTTCGTTTCGAAATATTTACTCAGTTTGTTAACTCGTACGAAGGAGCGTATGAATTGAATTATACGTGGAAATCTTCTCGATACTTCGACAAACTACAAAAAGAGAGAGAGAGAGAGAGAGAGAGAGAGAGAGAGAGAGAGAGAGAGTGAGAGAATGAGAGAGAATAAATATCGACAATAAAAGAACTTGAGAAAAAGAAAGATGGTACATTAGAGAGAACCCCGACGAAAGAAACAGTTAAGATATTCTTTCATTCTTGTAAAGTCCTTTTTACCTTTTCCTATTTCTTTTTCCTTTACCCACAGTCCTCCTCCCTCCGCCTTCATCCCCCGATGAAAACTCGACAAAGACGAGTACGAGAGTACACCGATATGTAGGTATGCTTTTAATTTTAATAGCGGCAGGAAATTAATCGAATATCGTCGGTACTGTTGCGTGCCAATGACAGCTCGAACTTCATGCTGAAAAATTCCACGTAGCATTCGTTTATGTACGCACATATCTGTAACAAATACTCGCTATTCTCGTTTCTCATACCACTTTCATGATTTTTACCTTCACCGATTTGCGTATTCACACTCTGTCGATTTTACAAACACGATGGTACTTGTTAAATGTATCCGTTTGTATTTCAAGCCTTTTGGTAATTTCAAGTTTTTGTAAATCTTTATATCGTGAATATTAAAATTTCTTTTTATTAAAATTTTATATATCCTATGTACGAATTATAAGCGAAGATGTAAAACAAATGAATAATAAATATGATAAAGATTGAAGGATTATAATTAATTTACCGATTAAAGTATATATATATTATCGTCTATATATATATATATATATATATATATATATATATATATATATATATATATATATATATATATATATATATATATATATATATATATATATGTATGTATAGACGATATCTAAATATAATTGACTTTTGTTAAAAATTAAAATTTTCATTACAATTCTTTATGCCATATGTATAAATTGTACATGTGAATTTAAAACATATAAATAATAAATATCGATGAGATACATTGAAAGATTATAATAAATTTACCGATTAACGGATATAGATGATATATAAAAATAATTGAATTTTGTTAAAAATTGAAAATTTTCTTTCAATTCTTTATATATATATATATATATATATATATATATATATATATATAAATCGTACGCGTGGATTTAAAATAAATAAATAATAAATATATATAAAAAAAGATTGAAAGATAATAATTAATTTATCGACTAACGGATTAAAAAAATTTTAAACATAAGTGGCCTCTGTTAAAAATCTTATTTCGAGAAGACATTGCAAATTCGAACGTAATTACGAAAGAGACGATACGAAAATCAAGAGAAAGAGGAAGAAAAAGATATAGAAATGCCGAGAACGTCGTCGTCGTCGTCGTCTCGGGCGTTTCGTTACTACGTCGACGTAGACAATCGTATCGATAAAAGGAAGAAGCATTTAAGGGTGCTTAAAAGAGAAAAAAGGAAAAGAAGAAGAAGAAGAGAAAGAGAGAGAGAGAGAGAGAGAGAGGGAGAGAGAGGAGAAGGAGAAACACGAAGCGTAACGGCAATTACACTTTTCTTACGATAGAAAGAAAGAAAGGAAAAAGGATGCATTCGGGAATCGGTATCAGGAAGACGTTCTTTGTTGTCCATTATATTTCCCTGGATAAAGTGTGATTTTGAAACTATCGCCTGTTCGCGAAGCATACACAATATCTGTCGATACCCAAGAACGGAAAGAGGAATTCCGTCGGTTCATATTTCGCCGATGCCCCGCAGGAAATAACGCTCCTTTATACAGAGTATACGTGCACACGGTATACCTATATATACACATACACACATGTACATACACACACATATAGAGACATATATATATGTATATATATATATATATATATATATATAAAGAAACACACAGTTGGACATACACATGAATGCATAGGTACATTTCTATGAACATACGAACGTTCTTTCTTGTATGTGTGTATATATATATATATATACACATGTGTGTACATGTCACGCTCGATAGGAGAAACGTTATTAGAGAAAACAATCTTGTCGTTCCGTATTCGAGCGCACAACGATCGCACGGAAATCGTGCGCTTAATGGAAACTCGAGAAACGTTCCTCCCTTTTCTCGTACAATTATAATTATTTAACGATCGTCGGGTACTTTAACCGAAATTATTATAAATGGAAAATATATATTCCCCCTTCATGAATTTTAATTCTAAAAAGTATATATATATATATATATATATATATATATATATAATAATGTTTGACCGTAAATTACGTATAAGGTGGTCTTTCCAAGCCACGCATAAGGTGGTTTCCCTTACGCCCTTTCCCCTTCCCCCTTCAACCTCGTGCACCGATAGAGAACGTAAAGCTCGTCCGCGTAAATGGCAAGCAGAGAGGAATCATGGAGAAGGGTGGAACGAAGGGGGGTCGAACAATAGAAGAGACCAAGGGGGGTCGCAACTGAGAGTGAGAGAGAGAGAGAGAAAGAGACTAGAAGAGAAAGGAAAATAGTCGGGTCTCGAGGTGGTAGTATTCTTGGATCCCACCCGTCGAGGAGATGAAACAATACATCAAAAGTTCTGCGTTAATTGTCCTTAAGTCACCGGCGATAAATTCATTATGCGCGGGTAATGGTGTTATCGTGTTTTCGTTCCGCGGCCTCGCTAATGCCATGAAAGGGTAATGCCAACCTTTCGTTACCCGTTTTGTTCTGTAAAATTCGTAGAATTCTCTCGCTCCTGCTCTTACTCTCCTTGAACCATCCCTTTCTTCTTCTTCTTTTTCTTTTTTTTTCACCCTCATCGTCAACCACCTCCTGCCTTACCCTCGGTGCTCTCCACCCCCCCTCCCCTCATCTCTTTTCTTTCCTTTTTCTTTCTTTATCTTTTACGACATGTCCAACCATCTTTCTCACTCTGAACGTTTCTTTCATAATCTTCGTCCCAATTTCTTTTCTCCCTTTTCTTTTCTCTCTCTCTCTCTTTCACTTTTGACGAAGGCAAGAGTACTTCACAGACTTCGTGATTCATTATACCATATATATTTACTATAGCTTAGGCTGTAACCTCTGAAAGCAGTATCTGCGTTCTCTCTCTTTCTGAATGCGCGTTTTAAGAGGGAAATTAAATTCATTCTATTTATTCATTCGCGCGGCTTCCGAGATCTTCCCTACTATCCTTGTCTCTTTCGCCCTTTCCTTTTCTCTCTCTCTCTCTCTCTCTTTCCTTCTTCCTGTCTCTTCACGTTTCTTTCTCCGTCTATTCTATCTCTTCTCTGTGCTCTACGAGCGACGGAATGAAAACTTGCGGAGGAAGAAGTTATCGAGGCTGGATGAAAGTTGAAGAAACGTCGGCAAGAGGGACGACGACGACGGTTGTCTTCATAGTCATCGTCGTCGTCGTAGTAGTCGTATTCGTCGTCGTAGTAGTCGTATTCGTCGACGTAGTAGTCGTACTCGTCGTCATAGTAGTCGTAGTCATAGTCGTAGTCGTAGTCGTCTTCGTCAGAAAGAACTGTTCCCAGCTTCGCGGATAGCTGCTGAGAGAGGAAGAGGGGACAAGAGATAGAGGACCTTTTAAACTATTAGCAAAGATGACACGAACGAAATGAACTTTTGAATCCTTTAGAGAAAGACTTCAGACGGCTATTTCAGAGAGGATCTTTATCATTTTCTTTCAATTCTTCGATCACGAATCATGACTTTATCTATGATCCTATTCCTAATAACGTAAAGAAAAACTTTTTTATACATAATTTATACTTTAATCATGCATAATGCATAAGTATTTATCTATGTAGATATACATATCGATGAACAAATAATATTTTAATAAATGTAAAAAATATAATTTACACATTTATACGCTTCGTTTAATGTTCTAGATTGAATGGAGAAAAGAAGAAGAAGGAAAAAAAAGATCACATAAACGAAAATGGAAGAAAAAATTGTTCAAAAAGATAAATATTTCATTGCGTTAACGACGATTGAAGTAACGCGACGTGAAGAGCAGAATTAAATTAATTCAAATTTTTCCAATCATAACGTTCGAAAATAAACCAACCGTATAACTCCTTTGTATAATTTAACTCTTTGAATAACAAAATGGATAACTGGAAATTGAAAATGTGTTAAAGTGTGGAGATAATAACTACCACGTTACATTTTTTTTCGTTATGAACGAAAAGTGGATAAAAAAGAAAAGAAAAAAAAAAGGATAAAAGAATAATATATGTTCCTGTACATGTGTGCAACATTTTATATTCAGTTTTCTTTTCTCTTCTTTTCTTTTTCTTTTTTTCTTTTTTTTTTTTTTTTAAATTCCTACAAATTAGTCTCGTTGTTCGTCAAATTAGTAGAGTGCACGCGAATAACGAACAGCGTTCATATCTCTTTTAAATTGTGAAAATATGGAAAATTATGATAGAAAGATAATTAAAAATGAAAAAGATCAAACTTCTTTTTCATTTTCTTTTTTTTCCTTTTAACAAATTTATGATTTTTCTCGAATGATCATAATGAATCATCAATATCATCGTTGTTATTTTCAATAAAGAACATTCGAATCTCTTTTCGTTACTGTGTCCGCTCAAACCAATAATAAACTCACTTGAAATAAATTGAGGAAAAAATATACATAAGAAAGAAAAAAAAGAAAAAAATAAGTACATAATTGTGAAATATGAATATGATTTATACATACATATATATACGTACATACATATATATACGTACATATATATATATATATATATATATATATATATTTTCTTTTTTTATACGTTAGTTGCCAGAGAAAATTATGAAGCACGAAGCGCGAAAAGATAAAGGTTCCAAACGGATACAATATAACAATGACCCCGATATTTGTTTGACGGGTTGCACGTATGTATACGTCCCGATATACGTGGCTAAATTTAACCATTGTTTTTCCGGAATAAACATTTTACAGAAGGTTGGATTATCAGGAAAAGGTGCTGAGTACAACTCGAACGGTACTAGCTCAACTACCGGTACTATCGTTCTGCCTTTTTGTCTGGTTGCTCTCTCTCTCTCTCTCTCTCTCTCTCTCTCTCTCTTTCTATTTCTCTCTCTTTCTCTCTTTGTCTCTCATCAAACATGCCCGCGTGTAACAAGCTGTGCCTGCCTCGATGTCCGTTTCAACGTTTACACGACACGAACCGTACGGTTACAAACGAAAGTCCGTGTGCTATTTCCTGTAAGCACGAAATACTTCAAAAGCTTCCTACTGAAATACGGTATTACTGGAATAGGAATAACAATCGGGCACGGCGGTCTTCTCATGATCGCGTGCGTCCTGCGTTTCCGATAAATCCGAGACGATATCATCGAACTTCCTTCGATTATTCTACGAAACTTTGGTATAACCAATCGTGTCGATAGATATGTTGTTCTCGGCGAACCAACGAACGAATGTATGAACGAAGTAAGAGGAATGGAAGATGAAAGATCTACTGATCGTTGAGAGAAACAAGGAAGTTGGCCCAAGATAAGACGAACTGTTTGTCCAACAGAAATTATGACTATGATTTTCAAAATATACCGACGAAACTTCAAGTTTTCGATGTCAAACTTTATCTTTATCTTTATCTCTCTCTCTCTCTCTCTTTCTCTCTCTCTTTTTCTTTTTCTCTCTCTTTCTCTCTTTCCCTCTCGCTTTCGTTCCTTTTTCATTTCCATAAATTAAATCCAACTCGGTTCGATACTCGTACGTTTGACGGTAGAAACAAGCTGGCCCACTTTCCGAATAAAACTGAATAAAATGGAGAGAGAAAGAGAGAGAAAGACAGACAGAGAGAGAGAGAGAGAGAGAGAGAGAGAGAGAGAGAGAAAGAGAGAAAGAGACTCGATGTGCTCTCGAAGGCGTTGCAGCATGGAAATACCTCGTAATATTCGATGCAAATTAAATTCTGAAAGACTTAAGAGAAATTAACGAGCTAACTCATGCAAAGGTTGACTTTTACGGTGAATCAACATAGGCGGGTTTCTGATAAAAAAAAAAAAAATGAGTGCTTTCGCTTAGATCTTGGTTTATTATATCTTGCCCTTTTTCCCTTCTTGCCCTTCTCCCTCTTTCTCTTTCACTTTTTTTTTGTTCTTACTTTCTTTTCTTACGGACTATTTACATCCCTGTGTTTTTTAAAAATGTTGTCCCTTTCTTTTTTTCTTTTTTTTTTTTTTTTTTTTTTTAATTTTTATCTACTATTTCAATTATATAAATACTCTAAATTATTAATTAATTTTCTCTTTGTATCATTAAGTAGCTTCAAAGGGCAAATATCTATCTATCTATCTATTTATCTATCTATCTATCTATCTATCTATCTCTCTCGCATGCACGTCTTATCCGTTCCGAAGGTTTTCTTCACAAGTATCAAGGAAAGGCGAACCCCGCGCTATCGTTTGTTCATGTTAACGAGACCTTTAATTATGTTTAACGTTTACCCAGAATAAACTATTCGTTATTAATGCGATACGGAGCGTAGTACAGTTGATGCGTTGTCATTAAAATTGCAAGATCGAACGAGGCTGATTAAAAATGAAGATTTTATTACTACGATATCTCATAGGCGACATTCACCCTTGTTATGCGAATTTTCCCGATTAAAAGAAGAAAAACATTCGTTTACATTCATTCGTACGAATATATTCGTACGTACTCATTGTCCATTCAAAATATTTCGAACGTAATATTTCAATGGGACGCTTTAACGCGGCTTTTATTGGAACGGAAGGCGTATCATTCGCATAGCAATTAGTGTATATTAATTAAGCGCATTTACCACAGACAATTTGACATACCCGATATAATGTATTCGGCGAACATAATTTTATAAATTATATCGAATAGATTGATTCCTTGATTCGACCAACTTTCAAATGAATTCAATGTTTTACGTGCTCGAAAGAGAGTAAATATGACAAACGCCACGAATAATATGTTTCGGATTTCCCATGATAATATTGTAAATTAGTAAATCGCGTTACACCGTCCACGAATAAAATAACATCCTAAAACGTTCGTTGGTTCGCTAATATTCCTCTCGACGGCACGTTTCGAATAATTATTCTCGTCGAATATCGAACTTGAAAGTTACATTTAAAGTTTAATTCGAGCGATCTCTATTCGTCGTTCATCAATAATAATTAATAAGATTATTTGTTCTTGTTTAGTCGTCATTCTCATATGTTATATAAAATATTTGATAATAATAAATGACAATGAAACAATGAAGACGATCTTCCTCTCTCTTTCTCTCTCTCTCTCTCTCTCACGAAAATCAAACGATTCAGTTGAACTAGATAGATAAGAAAAAACGCTAGAAAGAGAGAAAGAGAGAGAGAGAGAGAGAGAGAGGAAGAGAGAGAGACAGAGAGAGGAAGATTCTTTGATATCAGGAATGCTAATTAAAGTCGCAAAGCACTCAGACCAAAGGCCGGAGCATTCTTCCCGATGCCAAGGAGATCGTTCGCTGTCTATTAAGTAGTTTTCGTGTGTCTCGTAATTCGATTAAAGCCACTTAACGAACTTATCTCCGCTCGGGCTCGTCGCTCTTAGATTAGAGTTTAACTCAGAGGCTGACGTCGTGGGATTAAAAGAAAGGAAAAGGAGAGAATTAATCGTACTTCGACTTTCCAACGATCATCGTACTAGCTTCGTTCATTAATTAGAAAAGAAAGGGAAAAGAAAAGAAATGTGAGAAAAGAAAAGGAAAGAGAAAGAGAAAGAGAAAGAAAAAGAGAAAGAGAGAGAGAGAGAGAGAGAAGAAGAAGAAGAAGGAAATAAAGATACCTACTACGAGAGGAAATTTGAAAAATTATGACATTAAACGAGCACAGATCGATTTTTTTTTCGTAAAATGTTCTTCTGTTAGTCGGTTCACGATAGAAGGTGAGAAAATATCTTTAATTATTCATAAGCACTTTCGGATTTTAGCACGAACGTTGTTGTTTATAGGAGGACAAGAAAGAGGACTAAGGAGATTCTCGTACCGTCGCAAGAACAGTCGGCCGACTTTAAAGCCTTCGTCATTATCTTATAGGACCCTATTAAATCCGAATCACGAGGAATATTCTGATAAATAGAGAAAGAAGGATGAGATCGAAAAGAAAAAAAAAAAGAAACAAAAAGGAAAAAAAAATCGAAAGAAAGGAGAAACAGAACGGAGTCTCGATGATTATTAATGGTTTTGTAACTATTTCGACAAATAAGAGATTCGAAAGAATTTTTTTTTTTTTTTTTTTTTTTTTTTATAAAAGGAAAATATCTATCTGTCCATTCGAATGTAACGGAAAATTTGTTGTGACTAACGTGTAACAGAATAAACGACGATACATTAATAAAGTACAGTTGTTTCTACAAAAGGATTTTCTTTAATAATCATCATTTGCGTTAAATCTTTAAAAGACTTCTTTAAACGATCATCATCATTCACGAACTTTAATTTGAATAAATTAATGATTGGACTATAATCTGTCAAAATTATCAAACTTTTCGTTTTACGAGTACATAAGGGGGGTGTGGGAAGAAAAAAAGGAACAGAAAATGAAATAAAATAAAGGATCACGAAACAAACTAGTGATAGTTTTTTCTAGAAATGCCATTCTATGAGACAATGAGAATACGATAGAGATAAAAAAGAGAGAAACAGAAACAGATAGATAGAGAGATAAAGGAAGATATATATATATATATATATATATATATATATATATATATATAGAGAGAGAGAGAGAGAGAGAGAGAGAGAGAGAGACAGATAGATAGATAGATAGATAGATAGAGAGAAATAGAGAGAGATAGAGAGAGAGAGAGAGAGAGAGAGAGAAACTGACTCCTTGTGCTTTACCGTCGCGTGTACGACGACGTATTCGAGGAGTACCGAGCAATCCAGCCACCAACGGAGTCTCTCAAGAGAGCTCATCGAAATCAGAAGAGGAGTGGATAATCCTGGATGTCGGAATGTAGAACGAGGGCAGAGACGTACACCAAGGGACATCGAGAGCACCGACTGAAGAGAACGAGAATGCTTTCGTCCCCCTTCCTTCAATTCGCATCCCTGACCTTTACCCTATTCCATCTTCCTCTTCTAATCTCGTCTACTCTTTCCTTCATCTCTATAAATTATTCAAACATAACCTTCAACCTTTCAATTGAAATATTAAGAATTGATTTGTTAACGATCGAACAATTCTTTTTCGATATAATTAAACACAAAGTGGTTTGTCTTATAGGTCAAACGTATTCTATCGGTGAAAATTTCATTTTTCTAATATCTTAAAGAAAGAAGGAAAGAAAGAATGAAAGGAAAATAGAAAGAAAGAAAGAGTGAAAGGAAGGAAGGAAGGAAGGAAGGAAGGGAAAAAAAATAAAAAGTGTAATTTTGCAAAGTAGAGGGAAGTTTTATCGCAAAATATCTATAAAAAAAAAAAAAAGAAAAAAACGAAGTACGTTCGTAGACCGGAAAGAGAACGGCGAAGCCATCGATCGATTGGAGTCCATTGAATTCAGAAAATGAGTGGAGAAAGCTGTGCGGGTGACCCGAGCAAGGACATGGAAGTTCTATGGGACATCGCGGTAGAAAACGAGACAGAAAGAAAGAGAGAGAAAGAGAAAGGGAAAGAGAGAGAGAGAGAGAGAGAGAGAGAGAGAGAGAGAGAGAGAAAGAAAGGACATCGAAGCGTAGAGAATCCTCTTCTTTCCATTGTATTGAAATGCAGTGTCGTGCGAGTTCTCAACGGGTCGCATATATTCCTTCTATATATATATATATATATATATATAGATATATATGTACATACATATATATGTACATGTATATGTAGGTACGTATATGGAGAGATATCGAGATATTTATCCGCTTGTAAAGATCGTCATTCGAATATTTATTTGCACGGAATCGAAGCGACGCGACCTTCCCTCGTTTCTACGGTACGAACCGTAACGGCATATTTTCCTTTCCAGTTTATCGCTTTCTTATACCCTATATCTTCGTCAATTTTTATAAAAGAGAAAAATTTGTCGGCGAAATGGATATATTATATTTATGTATGTATTTTATGCGAACGAATAGATGTATTTTATAATGAAAATTTGTATCCATTCATAACTGATTTCTCATTCATTTCAATTCCCGGTTCATTCTCTTTTATACGTATCCCCAACGAAACTTTCGAGAAGGAAATAACTCTGAACGAAAATTAAATCTGGACCTTGCCATTTATCGTTTCCCTCACCCCCCCCATCCCTCTCCCTCACCCATCCACCCTCCTCCTCCTCACTTCCCCATTGTTTTACTTTATCACGTGAATTTTAAATAGTTATTTAATATTCAGTCAGCGGACTTCAATCGAGTAGCATATAACACTTTCCTAATTTTCCTATGCATTTAACTACATAGTTGATAATATATTTTATAAATCTATAAAGAAAAAAGAAAAGAAAAAAAAAAAAAAAAGAAAAAAGTCTAAAATGATAAATGATGATCATAAGAAATAAAACTAAGAGATAGCCATGGTATGTTCCGTGTGTACTGTTCCTTTCATTTCCTTGATCTATTTCAAACAATTACAACGGTTCAGTTCTTAAAATACTTAAGATCATCTATTTCCGGACATGAGACGACATAATCTTGATTTTTCGTTTGCCGGTCTTACCGGATATTTCTTACTACAACATGGCTCTGAACTAAATTGAAAATGGAGAACGACGAGAAAGGGTAAAAAAGAAAAAAAAAAGAAAATTACAAGAGAGAGAGAGAGAGAGAGAGAGAAACTCATGGAAAACGTAAGAACATACTTGCCAGATAAAATTCTATTTTTCGTGTTTATGCGCAAGGCTTCCGTTTATTTCCGTACATGTTCCGTTTATTTACGAGCAAATCATTTGTATTTTTTTCTTTCTTTTTCTGGGTTTCCGATTGTAAATGAGTTCCGCGAGAAACAATTACGTTTCGGTAATACCGAATGTTTCAAAAGTCTTATTCCTAGACCGTTCCGAGAAGCTATGGACGAGGATCGAAGAATCGACGTTTTCTCTCAACGCCATGTGAAACCACGAGCACGAGACTACCGGCACGAACGACGAGAAAGAAACGAAGAGAGGAAAGAGAGAACTCTAAGAATGGCTTTCGAGAAAACCTTTCGACTTTCGACCGAGCGAAAAACCTTTCGAAGAAACGCCCACGATCGAGATAATCACAGCTTCTTCTTCTTCTTTTTCTTCTTCTTCTTCTTCTTCTTCCTCCTCCTCTTCCTTTAGCTCATCCTCTTCTCTTTCTTCTTTTACCATGAAATTATCTCTTAACTGTCTACCTTCTTTCTCTCTATCTCTTACACGTACACATATATATATATATATATATATATATATATATATATATATATATTTGTGCAGACGTGTTTGTGTGATTGTCGATTTCTCGAAACGATCCTTTTCCCCTTTAAACTACAAACGATTTCGGGTATAGTAAATGCTGGTTGAAATTGGGATCGAAAAGAAAGAAATAGAGAGAGAGAAAGAGACAGAGAGAGAGAGAGAGAGAGAGAGAGAACGATCCAAAAAGGAAACGGTCTAAAAAGAAAGCGAAAGAGAAAGAATGAAAGAAAGAAAGAAAGACAGAAAGAGAGCAATGAGAAAGAAAGAGAGAGAGAGAAAGAGAAAGAGAGAGACGTAACTCGACGAGGATTGGTCGTTTTATCATATGCGAGGCAGAAGTCTCGATACTCGAAAATGTGCAATACCTACCTATATGTCAAAAGGAAGAAGAGAACGGGATTGAAATTAATGCTTCTCCATTATTGCACGACATATCCGTTTTATCTCTCTCTCTCTCTCTCTCTCTCTCTCTCTCTCTCTCTCCTCTTGTCTCTCTTGGTCGATCGTGGACAGCCGGTGGTGCATCGAGATAGCAACGGTCGTTCCAACCAGGGCCGATATTTCGCATTGAAACTCACCGTCGACGTATCGAGCGCTAGAGCTCCGCTTTATGTTTATGCAGCCATGGGCCTCGCAAACATACATACGAACACGACAAGTACACACGGACAGATAAAGTATATATATATATATATATATATATATATATATATATGCCACTCAGAATTTGATGTGTGTTGGTGGCATCACAGTTGGTAGTTCTCAACGGCACAATGCATATTTATATATTTACGTCGAGCTCAGAGAAGTGCGAGGGAAGGCTTGACCCACTCTCTTTCTCTCTCTCCTTCTCTCTCTCTCTCTCTCTCTTTCTTCCCTTTCCTTTCTCTCTCTTCCTCTCTCTTTGTCTCTCTCTCTCTCTCTCTCTCTCTCTTTCTCTCTCTATCTGTATCTTTGACGACGATGACGATGGCATTATGCATTATATTCGTGTTATCTTTTATCACCGATGAGTTTCTATGTAAAAAGAAAAAAAATGAAGGAAATAAATATACATAGACACGTGTATATGTATGCTTTAAAGGAAAATATTCAGTGAATTTTTATAAATCTCCTTAAAGATCGCCATAAACGAATATAAAGATATCAGGATTATTTCAACGTGACGTTCGTTTCACGTTACGGAAGTATTCTAAATAAATTTGCATTTTATTTTCATTTCGTAAGAACAATCTTTAATAAAGATATTATAAGTTTAGTTTTACGTTAGAACATTTTTCCTCTAACGTGACATAGTTTTTAATCAAATTATGAGATCGTACCTTAACGTTCATCGTTAAAATGATCTTGTCAATGGATCTTAAATAAATAGCTAATAAAATTGAAAAAAAAAGAAAAGAAAAAAAGAAACAAATAGAGAATATTAAGAAGCATCGTGATGCCTAAGTATGAATAAAAAATGAGACAAAAACATTTCTATACATACATGTATACATTTCTATACATATATATATACATATATATGGATGCAAATTAGAAAATCGTACGACAAACTAGTTCATGCCACGGAGAATTATAGATTTCCTAGTAAAGATGGGAGATCTATTTGCGTTGTTATCAGTGATGCTATGAGATATCAGGAATAAGAGTAGAGGAGGAGGTCATGTAAAAGAGGATCAACGTGGAGGTGGCGTAAGGCAACGATCGTAATTAGAACGAAAAAGCTCGTTCGTCATCAGAAAAACAGAGGGAAATGCAAAAGGAACGACGAAAATCAGAGCGGAAGAAAAGGAAGAATGAAAGAAGGAGAGAAAACTGGTCGGAGTCGACGATAGAAAGGATGAAAGAGAGAAAAATAAAAAGATAGAGAGGGAGAGATAGATAGATAGATAGATAGATAGATAGATAGAGAGAGAGAGAGAGAAAGAGGAAGAGGATCTTCGCTTCGAATTTCCAAGTGCACACATCCCTAACTAGGTTACGTAACGCAATTAGCGCCTCCGCTAATTTCTCAGCGCCGACTAGGCAACCAGTTAGGATGGTAGTTCACTATTAATGGGCAAATACAAAGCGCCGACTGGTGCGCCTAGTAACCCCCTCTTTTTCTCCCTCTCACTCTCTCTATCTATCTATCTATCTATCTATCCATCTATCTATCTATCTCTCTTTGTCGCTCTTACTTGCTCTCCCTTTCTCTTAATCTCTGAAGTCTATGCTTTACGAACGCACACGTAAAGACACGTTTATATATGTAAGGACGTAGTAATGCACGTACAAACGAACGTTCAAAGATGAGAAAAGATAGATATGAATGTAATCACGGCATGAGAAACATTTGTCCGACGACAAGTTAAATCAATGGATGGACCTCAATTCAGAAATTCCTTAGTAGCTGCATGGAAAATGTGAGTTCGTTTATGGGTAAAAGTGTGAGAGAGAGGGGACGGGGTACGCTGGACCAGGATTCAGGGAGGGGAGGGGAAGGGAGATGTTGAAGGAAAAATTAAAGAAAGAAAGAGACGAAAATAACGGATATTCG
>NC_060959.1:4880262-4885262 GCF_910589235.1 Vespa crabro | reverse complement strand
GAAGTCGATTGATGATGTATATTGATGGATCGTTCTCACGATATATCTATCGTTCATCGAGATTGATCGTTTCTTTTTTACGAGCCAATCGGAATTCATCGTCAAACTACATTAGTACAAGTTTTCAGTATACGATCGTAATATTGTAAAGAATATTCGATTCCAATATTAATTTGACATTGTCATACTACAACGTAATCGATCTTTCTGACGATGAAAATAATAATACTTTAATAATGTTAATGATTCGCGTCTTTTTGAAGAGAGAAGGGGGAGAGAGAGTAAAAGAGAGAGAGAGAGAGAGAGAGAGAGAGAGAGAGAGAGAGAGAGAGAGAGAAAGAGAGAGAGAGCATAAAAAGAAAAAATAAAGAAATAAAAAAAAAAGAAAGAACAATTTCTCTCATCTCCTTTAATGAACTCGTTCAACATCGTACCATCGATCCGAGGTTCACACTTAACAAAAGGATCATAATCAGTGAACGTTTGGCTCGTAA
This sequence comes from Vespa crabro, assembly GCF_910589235.1. Taxonomy (NCBI): domain Eukaryota; kingdom Metazoa; phylum Arthropoda; class Insecta; order Hymenoptera; family Vespidae; genus Vespa; species Vespa crabro. Next base: position 4,884,768 of record NC_060959.1, on the reverse strand, counting down.
ACATAAAACTTAATGGATGAAGGGAGAACGCCGTGTGAGAGGACAATAAAAAGGAAGGAAGAAAATGAAAAAAATGAGCAAAGCGAGAGAGACCAAGAAGTAGAGAGAGAGAGAGAGAGAGAAAGAATGAGTGAGTGAGATAGCTAATGGAGAAGGATGGTATAGAGCAATGTGGTGGAGGAACGTAAATCCAAAAGGAGCAAGCGGAGGAGGATAACACGCATCGACGCGGCCATCTCTAGCGTTAGAAACCATTGGAATCGGGTTCTCTGTGGTTCTCGGCGAATATAACCGTTTTTGTGCGTCCGCGTGTGAAAGTACGGTAGTAAGAGAATAGAACAGAAGAGTGTATGTGTAAGAGAAAGAGAGAGAGAGAGAAAGAGAGAGAAAGAGAGAGAGAAAGAGGGAGAGAGAGAGAGATGGTCGTGTAGTTCTCGGTTTCGTGTCAGCGTGCGTGGAATGTAATACGATGGCTGGTAGCGTCACATGGGCTATTTAGGAGAAACTACCATGACGTCGAGAGTTGAAAGAGGGTGAAAGAGAAAGAGGGATAGAGATAGAGATAGAGATAGATAAATAGATAGATAGATAAAGAAAAAGAAAGAGAGAGAGAGAGAGAGAGAAAACAGGAGGATCGTGAAAGAACCGATGAAACATCTCTTGGTGAAAGAGAAGGACGACTAGATGCCGAAGGCAATGCGTTTCTTCTTCTTCTTCTTCTTCTTCTTCTTTTTTATCCTAGAACACAGATCCTTTTCCAACTTCTTCATTTCTCTTTCCTTCCTTCCTTTCTTTCTCTCTTTCTTTCTTTCCTTTTTTTTCTTTTTTTTTTCTTTTCTTTTTATATCCTTCTATCTTTCCCTCTTTATCTTCTATTTTTTTTATCCTTCTTCTTCTTCTTCTTCTTCTACTACTTATTCTTCTTCCTCTTTCTCTTTCTCACGTAACATTCGTCTATGGTCTTTCTGTACGAGAGCAGTTCTTCTTTCCTCCCTCCCAACATTAAACCCTTTCCCACAGTTTTCTTCTACCTCTGTGCTCTTCTCTTTCTCTTCATTCACGAAAGGTAAGGAGGAAAGGGTGAGGATGGTTGAAACGTTGCAGATGCGACTCACGAGAGGAAAAGAGAGAGAGAGAGAGAGAGAGAGAGAGAGAGAGAGAGAGAAGAGAGCAGTTTTCAGAGAAGAAGAAGAAGAAGTAGAAGAAGAAGGAGAGAAAAGAAGAGAAGAGAAAAGAGTATACGCTCGGCCGGTTTGCAACCCTTCTTCTACTTCCTCTAACTCCTCCTTTCCCTCTTCTAACTCCTCCTCCTCCTCGTCCTCTTCTTTCTACTCTTACTCCTTCCTATTTCCCCCATCTTTCTCTCCTTTCTTCGTGCTTGCGAAAAGCCAGACCATTGACACCGGATGCTCGGCCCGGCCATTGTTACCGCGACGGGCTAATAAAGAAAAATAAAGGCTCCTTCGTGGATATTAGCTCGGTCTCCTCTCATGCTCCTGGGATGCCAGCTTGGCATCAAGAAAGAGCCCGCGAGCAAGCGAGAGAGACAGAGAGAGAGAGAGAGAGAGAGAGAGAGAGAGAGAAAGAGAGGAGGAGGGGGTAAGAGAAAGGGACAGAGAAAGAGAGAAAATGTAGCAGAGGTTCAGGCTCACAGCTTCCTCGAAGCTTTTAAACGGCACGGTGTATTCCGAAAATACATGTTGAACGATGCCCTTTCAACATTTTTCAAGCTTCTATCGGACGTAAAAAAAAAAAAAAAGAAAAAAAGAAGAGAAAGAATAAAAAAATGAGAAAAGAAAGAAAAAAAGAAGAGAAAGAAAACAAGAATAAAAAAAATAGAAAACAAGAAAACCAAAAGAAAAGAAAGAAAAAAAACAAAAGAAAAGAAAACGAAAACGAAACGAAAGATGATTTAACGATGATCGGATCGGTCCTATCTTTCTTTCAGATAATTTTCATTGTTAATTTGTAATTTCATTTGACGAAATACAGTAAAATACATTTGTTGTCGGTTGAATTAATTGCGAGAGTAGTGCCTGATAGACGTTCGGATTAACGTGATAATCCTTCGAGCAACGATTCTAAGGAGTACGACAATAGTCCGGACCACGTACTACTGTTTGACGATCCGGATACATCAGAAGCGGTATAGCCTTGTTGCCATATACAGTTAATGATACAACGAACGCATTCGCGAGACGACGTATGCGTATACGCGGTACGTTCAGTAAGGGAGATGTGGACACGGGATCATTGTACGGGGACGGTGCTTAATGTCTCGAGAGACAGGAGCGATCCTGCGGACAATGGCCCGTGGAAACGCGTACGGGTGCTTCGGACAGTGCTTCCCTTCGTCTCATGAGCGAAGCGTACGAGCTTATGGCGAGCCGTACATACATATAAACGTTAAAACGCTAGATAGGAGAGACAGAGATAGAGAGATAGTAGAGATAGAAAGCGAGAGAGAGAGAGAGAGAGAGAGAGAGAGAGAGAGGGAGACAGTGGGACATAATTTCTGTTCGATTTAGTCACGAACATGGAAATATCTGAAGAATATAAATCAAATTTAAAATATAAAAAATAAAAAAAAAAAAAGAAGAGAAAAGAGTATGATCGATTGATAATATTTAACGATAAAGGGAGAATGAAAATACAATGAGAATAACAAACGTAAGAAAAGAAAATAATTGGAATTTAATTAGGATAATAGGTTAAAAGCACTTATCGTATATTAATCATTATTTCTGAATTCTTATCTACCATTCGCATACTGCCAACGAACAAAACGATAATAACCATCGTCGAGGAAACGAACGTATTAACGATTATAAAAGAGATAACTATGTACATATGTATGTTGGGTTAATTAGTGTGTATTCGCTTATAGTGCCGGTGAACGCTCTTTACTCGTTTCTGGATTTTGCTAATCGAATAAAGTGTGTTGTTTAGAGATGATTTTCGTACCGGCCCGCTTAACCAACGTTAATTCTCGCTAATAACGTTTTAACGAATAAATGCCGTTTGTTATCTCTTTCTCTCCAATTGGTATCTGCGAGACCACCAGCAACCATCACCACCATTACTACTGCTACTACTATCACCACCACCATCACCACCCATCGCCACCCCCGCCGCCGCCGCCGCCAACACCACTATCTGCTGCTGTTGCCGATGAAAGTGGCCGCAGAGGAGAGTACTTTGGAGTGCAAAGAGGGATTTTAATTTGTAGATAATTACCGGAGTGAGTTCTCGCTTTCAAACGAAACGTTTCATCCTCGAGTATAGCGAATGGTGGAGTTAAAGAGAGTAAGAAGGGCGGAGGGATGGACGGACGGGTGGATTGGGGAAGTAAAAAGGAGGGATGGTTACGATGATCAAAAATAATATCCGAAGGATACTCGGGAATGCCCAGGGAGATTTAATACTAATCGATGTATCGAACCTTTCCCGTGCATCCCTAATAAATCATACGAATCTGAACGATTGAGGTATATGAGGCAATGAACGAACGACCAAATGACGATTGTTCAGTAACATTTCAAAGCGAGACAAAGAGAGAGAGAGAGAGAGAGAGAGAGAGAGAGAAAGAGAGAGAAAGATATATAGGAATATATGTGCGATAGAGATAAATAGATAGATAGAGAGAGGGAGAGAAATAGACAAAGAGCAGAAGGCTAACTCATCGTGAATTAATCGCTTTTCTCTGTATTTATTGTGATCATCGATACTATGTCAGCCGATGCTAGATCTCATTAATGATCGAAAAACTCGAGACGAAACGTGTTCATTAATTTTAATGGCACGTAGGTATAATGATTCCGTTGGCGTATTGCCGGGTGCTGATTTACACGCATGTAAATTTTGTAAATGCATCGATTACGCGAATACAACTCGATCACGGTTCTTTTTCACTTCTCACTAACACCCATCCCATCCCACCCCTCTAAACCTCCAATCCTCTAATCCTCTAACCCTTTATCCCTTCCTATCCGCTTCAATATCTACGATCAATTCAACTCACGATTTTGCATGATACCGTGTACAACACGTTCCGATCGAGCAAGGATCAAATAATGATTTTCGAAAAGGCAAGATACGTGCATTCAACAAATTTTGAACTATTAAACAATATATCTCGACGCAAATATGAAGAATTAGGAATGATGAAAATATTAAAACGATTTAAGTACATTAATATATATATATATATATGCAAATATATATAAATGTTAGAGAGAAAGAGAGAGAGAGAGATTCGTTTAATACGGGATAACGTCTACCTCTGTCGTTATTGTTCCGCTAAAATATGTATAAATTTCGATAGAATTTCAACGTAATAAAAGCCATGCCTCATTTCGAAAATTATCATATCGTCGAATACAATTTACTAAAGAGTATGTGCGTCTGTGTATCTGTGTGTAAGAGAGAGAGAGAAAGATTGAGAGAAAGAGAGAGAAAAGTTTTAGATTACTTTCATTGATTAATCTTCGTCTGTAAAAGAGCATA
>NC_060959.1:4870262-4875262 GCF_910589235.1 Vespa crabro | reverse complement strand
ACATACATATATACATAACATAACATATATACATACATATATGTATCTAGGGTATATCGTTATTGGCATATCATTTTATTACGAACAAAATTCAGTGCACGGATCGTGTATATTCTCTATCCTTTATGTAGTACACCTCTTTTGTAACATTATCAAGTTCTATTCAAGCAGAATAATCGTTGCAACGTGTCTCGTAATGAAACGAGTTAACGAGGGAAGAGAGAGAGAGAGAGAGAGAGAGAGAAAATAGATTCCATTTGTCAGATCCATACGATGAGATATTTCGATCGTTAAAACGATTTTCGTCTTGTTAAAGTAGGTGATAATCCTATTAAAAAACAATATTTGATGAGTATACGTTGAGCACTCTCGCGAAGTAACATCGATTATGTTCGCATACGATAAGATAACCGAGCAAACGAATTCTCTTCTCGTCGTTGCACATCCATTAGCGCTAATCGATTCACGTAACGTTAGATCTTCGAACCGAGAGCGGGGAATGTGTGTGCGCGCGTCATTACGTATTTGTTCTCTACTCCCCGTCGTGCAGCCGAAACTCGAGGACGTCTCCATAAGTAAATTAACTCGATACATCCCCGTAATTACGATTAATTATGCATTCTACCGTACTTAACTAGCTTCGCGAGAGACGGACCATCATCAGCCAACATAATTATCCCGTATTACAGGATTTATAATGAAATTAAGATATCGCTTATCACCAATAAGAGAAATGGCAAGAAGAAATTAATGAATCACGATAAACGATTAAAAACGTGATCAGGAACTATCATCATTCGTGGGAGAATTATTGTCGACGGGAGAATTCGATGTTCCGATAAATTATAATTAATTTCTCGTATATATTCTGACATGTGTGTATGTGTGCAAGAGAGTGAGAGAGTGAGAGAGAAAGAGAGAGAGAATTTTCGAATAACGTCAAGAAATAAATGGTTTAATAACGTCGGAGTCATATGTTCTAATTTAATAATCGTTAGGTTTACGATTTAGATTTCCCTGATGTTTCCTATGGCAGCTCACAATCACAAAGCTTAGGCGCTTTGTATCGTTGACACGTCATACGATAAAGATTATCTAATAAACTCTGAAATCACATTAATTAAGTATAACTCAATAGAATAGAATAGTTGACTGGCTTTCGGTTAAAATCATTATGTACTTCAACACAGTTCATTTATTAGGATGAAATTATTTTTTTATCTATAATATCAAAAGATCTATACATATATACATATATATATATATATATATATATATATATATATATATATATATATCTTTTATATCATTATTATATATACACATTATATAAGTAAATAAATAAATATATATATATATATATATATATATTTATACACATATACACATTATATAAATAAATAAATAAATATATATATAAATATATGTATATATTTATATACATATATCTAACTGTGTATTTACATAAGATTAAATCTGATCCATGTTAAACCGAATTAATTTACCAAGAGAAAATCAGACTTTGTGATCTTTGATTTTATCGATTGAAGAGAGTATCGGCAAGTAATAGAGGCGTGCACTGAGCGATTTAACTGGGAAGCTTTCGCGGATTTAACAAAGTAGCACGGGAATAATCGATGAGGGTATTAACCGTGTATAAGACGTGCGAGATAATTCGAGTCTCGTGTGCGGTAACTCGAGACGAGATGAGATGAGACGACAGAGAGAGAGACAGAGAGAAAGACAGAGACAGAGACAGAGACAGAGAGAGAGAGAGAGAGAGAGAGAGAGAGAGAGAGAGAGAGAGAGAGAGAGAGGAGTATAGATGGCAAACGTCGAGTGGGATGCTGGAACGAAGGAAGAGAGTGAAAGTGAAGTACCGACGTTGCTCGACGAGGGACAGAGAGACAAGTTCGATATTGTTGGTGTGCGTACGTCGTAACGAACGGGTATGTGAATGTAGTCACGCTTGCCGAGGGAAAGAGAAGAGAGGAGAAAGAGAAGCAAAGAGAAGAGAAGAGAGGAGAGGAGATGAGAGGAGAAGAAAGGAGAAGGAGAGAGACAGAGAGATAGAGAGGAAGAGAGAGTGAGAGAGAGTGAGAGAGTGAGAGAGAGGGACGAAAGCTCCTGCTCATAACGCGACCCCGTATCGGTTGATCCAATTTGACTCCCTCTGACATGGCGTACATCGAGGCTACGTACATACATACGTGCGATAATACCTAACCCTAATGCCCAGCCCAGTTACTACTACCATCACCACCACCATCAGCTGGCATCGCCATCAGTGTCCTTTCCAACATATATACATACATACATAGATAGAGGACGGACCAATCCCATAGGCTAAAATTTCACTGTCATCGCTATACCTCGGATTACTATTCGTTAAAATTAACTCTAGAGCAACTTTTCCATTCCCTTTTATGACACCCTCGTAACACATTACACGTGCTTTTTCTTAAATTGAATATCAACCCCACACTCCTCTCCCATCCTTTACTCCATCCCACCTACTCCCCCAAAACCACCCCATTTTAATACTTTTCGACGAGTCATCATTGAAGAGTAAATTAAGTACTTACTTAACTTACTTACTTACTTCCTGGTAGTTTTCTCGGAAATGACAACGATCGTTCGAAAAGATGGATGAATCTATCGATCGACGTTGATCTACGAACCGGATAACGCGAGTCTAACGCGAAGTAAAAATAGATGAGACATGTTTGACCGGGCCAATGATATATATATATATATATATATATATATATATATATATATACATATACATATACATATTCTATATAAATGTTATATCTATGTATCTATATATGTCCAGATATATTAATATACGATAGAATTGAAAAGCTCCGTTTCACCTTTACGTTCGATGGAATATCGCACGATGGCCGACTATTCGCGCGGCAATGGAGCGTGACGAATAAGAGATGGGAATCAGGAGATGGGGGAACCAGGGGGTGGGGGGAAATTGGGGTTGGAGGACGTACAAATGATATCAATATGTATCCATTAAGACCTTTTCCCTCTTGACTCCCATCCCCTCTACTTTTCGTTCTTGAATCTCACTCCGTCCGTCTCTTTCTATCTTTTACGAGATAATGTTTAGGGGGTTCGTGGTTGCCAAGCGACCGTCGATTCCGCATCGACGAGCCCGCGCTAAGGTACGACGGAAACGATCCCTATTGACGAGACAAAACGAACCCGCGCGCTCTTTCTATTACTCCTTTTCTTTTACTACTACTTCCTCATTCACGTTATTTCCCTTTTACATCCCACTTGACGTTTTTTTCTCTTTTTTCTTTTCTTTTTTTTTTTTTTTTATATTTTTTCTTCGAGCCAACCCAAGGGATCATTTGACGCGCATTTGCTGTCCCTACCTCATGACCTTGAACCTAATCCTCTTTCCCAATTTTTTTCTTTCTTTCTTTCTTCTCTTTCGTTCTGTCTTTCTCATTCTTTCTTTCCTTTCACGAAAGCCTCTCGTCTATCTTCGTCCGAATTTCATCAAATACTTCCTCTCGATCAAACCTTTTTTCTTTTTTTTTTTTTTCATATGCGTACGAACGTGTATATATGTAACATATATATATATCATAAGCACGTGCGTTCCATATATGTAAATATATTCTTCTCTATGAGCCGTGAAAATCTTGATCGATACATTTCTCGAGTCTTTTTTTCGTACTTGAAAAAAAAAAGAAACGAAAGAAGAAAGAAAGACAGGAAGAAAGAAAGAAAGCAAGCAAAAGAGAAAGAAAAAGAACAACGATCTTCGAATAGAAAATCGAACAAGAAGAAGAAGAAGAAGAAGAAGAAAAAGAAGAATAAAGAGAAACAATAATACGAGAAGAAGTAAGTAACTAAGTAAGTAAGTAAGTAAGTAGTTGTTTCGCGAATCACGCAAAAGATTCCTATATTTTCCCTGGGCTTTTAGTCGAATTGCTTTTACCAACTGATTACGTAATCCGATAACACCGAACGCGCGAGTATCCACGCGTTTCATGCGATAGCAGAATTCTCTCGAGGATTCAACGGACTTTCATCACTCCCTCCCTCCCCCCTCTCTCTCTTTCTTTTTCTCTCGTTTTATTTCACTCCCTCACTCATTCATTCTCTTTTTCCATCCATCTATCTATCTCTCTTTCGCACTTAATACTCTACGTTTGATCGAAGAAAAACGAGTTCGCTGATCGTTCCATATGCGGTCACGTTTTATCGCAAAGGAATTCCAAGCGAGTTCGATTCGATTCGATTCGATTCGAGGGAAAGAGACAGAGACAGAGACAGAGACAGAGACAGAGACAGAGACAGAGACAGAGACAGAGACAGAGAGAGAGAGAGAGAGAGAGAGAGAAAGAGAAAGAGAAAGAAAGAACACGCGGAAAGTTCTTTCCGATGGCTTTTATTATTAGCTCTTTTTCCTCCCTATCCGTTGAAGAGTCCACCAGCCAACCAACCAACCAACCAACCAACCAACCAACCCAACCCCCTACCTCCCCCTTCCCCGCCATCTTTCTACCGTTAGCTACGTTTGGAGAGAAAGTAACAAGTATTATTCTTCGTCGAACTTTAATTTGTCTTTCCCTGTTTAAGTAACGTTACTTATTTCTTTTGATCGTCCGAAAGAAAAGTAAAGGTATCCCTTGCGATCGAACCTCTTTCCTTCTTTATTTCTTTCTTTCTTACTTCCTTTCTTTCTTTCTTTCTTTCTTTCTTTCTTTCGTTCCTTCCTTCCTTCCTTCCTTCCTTCCTTCCTTCCTATCATTTCTTTTTATTTTTTACTCTTCTCTTTTCGTCCCGTTTTCTCCTCTTTTATTTGCTACCTTATCTCATTTCTAAAGCTTTCTTTCCTACCACCCCAACATTTGATATCCTTTACACATCTACATACATATATATATATATATATATATATATATATATATATATATGTATATCTACCTACATAAAATATCTTTGAAACGAGAGATGAAAGACCG
>NC_060959.1:4845262-4862762 GCF_910589235.1 Vespa crabro | reverse complement strand
TTGCACGATTCTCTTTACTTCTCCTTTTACCATTTTTTCCTCTCTCTCTTTCTCTCGTTTTCTCTCTCTCTCTCTCTCTCTCTCTCTCTCTTTCTCTCGCTCGCTCTCTCATTTTCGTTTGAACTAGCAAACACGAGCACCGAGAAGTTCCACGATCTACAGAGGGTTATACTAAACGTGAAAACAAACTCGATATCTTTTAACTCGGGGAAATGTTATCGGAATATTCTATTTCTTTCTTTCTTTCTTTCTTTCTTTCTTTCTTTTCCTTTCTTTTCTTTTTTTTAACTTCATCGTGTACGAAAAAGCCTTTCATAATATGTAAGTCAATATAAATTTATTCTGTATCTATATGTGTGTGTGTGTGTGTGTGTGTGTGTGTGTATTTCATTTAACGAAATTAAAGTTATCTTCGTTCTGCACCCTTTGAATGAATTTATACACAGAAACACACACATACACACACACACAAACGCGCGCGCGCGCGCACTCACACATATTTTCGTTCTTTCATATTTAACACAAAGACAAAATCCTTTTTGAATTATAAAATTTATAAAAAAATATCATTAATAAATTAAATAATATCGTAAAAGAGGGGGAGAAAGAGAGAGAGAGAGAGAGAGAGAGAGAGAGAGAGAGAGAGAGAGAGAGAAATGAAATGAAACACTTTGAATGAAAAGGAGAAAGAAGATGGAGATAATAAAAATAAAAAAAAAAAAAAGCAAAAGAAAAGTAGTGGATGTATAAAGGACGATTATCTTTATCAATGGATCTACCAATGATGAGCTGATTTTACGTTCGAAAGGAGGATGAAGAATGAAATCTTCTCCCGCGAATAAATATTATCCGAACGATCCGATTTCTTGAACGAAAGAGAGAGAGAGAGAGAGAGAGAGAGAGAGAGAGAGAGAGTGAAAGAGGAATTGAAGAAAGAGAGGAGAATAACGAGAGAATCTTGCTGATACTTCTCCGTTGGAGAAACTCGCGAGTAATATTTTCTCCAATTTCACTACTTATGGAATTTCCGCTGTTTCGAGGAATATCTATCCGTTCGTGCGAACAGTCTCGTAAGAAAATAATCTGATCTCAATCCTCGGTGTAAAACAATATGGTAGAATGCGTGCGGAATGATAGAAATTTTTTTATTTTTTTTTCTTTTTTTTTTTTCTTTTTTTATTTTTTTATTTTAAGTGCAACAACACGAAGAATTTACAAGAATTTATAAGAAAAGTCGATCGACAAAATGTAAAACATCGTATTAATTGAAATCAAACAAATGATATGATTTTAAATGATATTACGAAATGGAAAATGGCGAAATAATCAATTTGGTTCTTGGAAATTTACTTTACTTAATAGAGAATTGAGATAAGTTTGACTGATTTAATCCGTTTCTTTCTTTCTCTCTCTCTCTCTCTCTCTCTCTCTCTCTCTCTCTCTTTCTCTCTCTCTTGCACGACTTACAATTATGCCGTCAATTAATCCCGCGAAACGTGCATCACAAAATGTGAATTATGCTATCATAGGAGACTCATTCGTGTGAATTCATCCTATCGTAATGATTGCTTCTTGTGACATCAAAAAGTTCACGACACGATCACAATCGATTTGATATTCAGTCATGGAAATGGTTAAGTATTAAACAGATATTGTTTACGATACACTGTAAGTTGTTTCTCGACAACAATACACTTTGTTTTTCATCGTCGATCAATCAAATATTCAACGCTGAAGAATTCGTTAAAAAAAAAAAAGAAAAGAACAAATAATGCGAGCACACGACAACGTGATTCACAACATACTATTAAATAGACCGCATTGGACTGCATTGGACTGATCGTCTCATCTCGTCATCATTGGACCTACTTTTGATCGTTATATTTTTAAGAACGATCTATTTAAAAAAATGGCCATCGGTCAGCCAAGATCTATTACGATATCAAAGCTTCAATCGTTTACCTCTGAAGCAATCTATCGATAAGTTAAATAATAGAACGATCAACTCTCGTCTACATTATGTAATTCTTATTTTTATACTTTTTTTATCTTTATTAAATAACAAATTTAAATACGGGGCGAAACAACTACGTAGAAACAAATTTCTTCTTTTTTCTTTCTACTTGAAAAAAAAAAAGGAAAAGACAAAGAAAAAAGAGATAGAGAGAAAACGAGAAAAAAAGAACTATCTGATCGTATTTCCCTCTCTCTCTCCCTCTCTCTCTTTCTCTCTTGATTTTTACCAACAATTCTCCTCTCGTCGAAGTTCCCGATACTTAAAGTCGTGCCTCGTCGGGTATGCAACGCTGTTTCATCCCCTCCATAGACTTCTCAGTAACCCCTTTCGGCGAGTACATTATGCAATGAGAGTACTTATAGCGCAAAAGGGTACTTTCAAACAAGAGAAAAGTAGTGAGAAGGAAAGATAGAGAAGAGGAAAGAGAGGGAGAGGGAGAGAGAGAGAGAGAGACAAAGAGAAAGAAAGATAGAAAGAAAAAGAAATAAAGAGAAAAAGAAAAGCGGCTTTGTCTAGAAAAATATTTTTTATTCTAACATTTCCTAAGAATGAGTAAATGAAACATACGTAAATACAATTACTCGACGATTAATTTCGAAAATAAATTTAATATAAATTAAACTTAGCAAGAAAAAAGCCAATAAAAAGAGAATTGAAATTGTTTATTGATATTTATCGATAAATATGGTGGATAAATAAATACACTTTAGTAGGATAAATTTTAATGATCATTAGAGCTTGTAATATTGAAATTACATAGGGACACGCATAATAATATATCTATATATATATATATATATATATATATATATATATATATATATATATATATATATATATATATATAGTTCTATATATAGATATATATGTATAGATGCAGAAATGTAGAGACGTAGTCCCAAATACGTGCGCATATTTGGTGCTCTCTAGCAACGAGAAACTTGTTCAAGTCCCGAGTAAGCGGTGCATCTCTATAGTTCTCGTAGAACTCGTCCGTCTCGAATTAACCTCTCTCAATTAAGACAATGGTCCCCGTTTCTCTGGACATCCACTCCTCCGTACTACGAAGCACTATTTCCCTTTCTCTCTCTCTCTCTTTCTCTCCCTTTCTCTCCCTTTCTCTCTCTCTCTCTCTCTCTCTCTCTCATTCTCACTATTTCTCTTTCACTATCTCACTATCTCTTTCTCCCTCCCTTTCTCTTTCTCTCTCTCTCTCTCTCTCTTACTCTTACTCTTAAGGGATTCATTCTCCAAACTGGGATGATGATTATCGGCCACAAAATTCAACGAACTATGCAGTCGATGGATGCTGCTCTTATTCGAAAGAAAATTTTCTCCATTCCATCGAAGGCTCGTTAAAAGTTATTTTACAATCGAAAGATATTTCCCGATCGATTTTGAAACGATTATTACGAGTCAATGAATTAGTTGACCTCTCGATCGACTATCGGAAGGATTAAACTGCACGGTCCTTAATTAAAAGTTTATTTCACATCGAAGGGAAAACTTACGATGACTAACTATTACGATATTCGAACCATTTATTACGATTACAATTTAAAATTAAATGAGTTTTCCGTTTTACAAACACACACACACACACACACACACACATATATATATAAATATATATGTATATAAGTATATTAACTTTTTATAATTTCGACGTGTAATGAAATCAAATTACTTGGAATAATTACGATCCACTGTTAATTAGCCTTTCTCGGATTATTATTCGCTCTAGAACAAAGTAGACTTACATCACACACACATACACACAAACATATATATATATATATATATATATATATATCTGACTGTAATGTTTGCCTTCAAAATTACGAATTAATTACATAAACTATCCTGGCATTCTGAAAATTACGATGGTTGATAGTTCGCCAAGGGACTGACTCTTAGGGAATTCCATAGATCTCAGTAGACAACTAATATTATAGCAAACAATTACAATCAAACCATATTCCTTCTATCGTTCTTTCGTCCATTCTTTTCTTTCTTTTTCCTGTTTTTTTTTTTTTTTTACTTTTTTTTTTTACTTTCTTTCAAGAACATCGACAAAATTGTCATTATGCAACACAATCCTGTAATTTAGCATTATAAATAATTTAATTCTTCTTTTTTTTTTATATTACGTATTAATATTTCCCTGTTATATCCAATTAACTTTAGGCAAAGAGTATAACCGGTATAATATATATTATTATTATCTATTATGTATGTATGTATGTATGTATACATGTATTATTATTATCATTGTTATTATTATAATAATGTATCACTGGTTAAAGTTGTACTTCAAAGGGTCGTGGCCCTTTCAAAGGATTAATACGTAGTAGGTACGTGTCTATGGAACAGGACTTTGCGCTTATATACCATTTCCGGTGGATGCACCTCGCGTCACAAATCCGCGTAAGCTCGGTCTTGAACATTTTAGGAAGTAGTCTAGTATACTAAAGATACCACCACCAGCAAGTGGCCGGAAGATGTTAGGGGAATAGTGAGCTTGCGATACATTAACGATTCTCTAGGATATTCTAAAACTAGTTACGTGCTTATACGGCCAAACGTTGGACTAAACGGAAGGCGCAATCGCGAATACATAAAATAATAATAAACTGGCACGACCGTAGGATTCAAAGGGATCCGTCGTTCTTTTAGAAATGATAAACGTCTTTATATTTCCTATCTATTAATATAATTAAATACTAATTTTAATGGACGAACCATCGAGATATATATTTCACCGACAAATCTTTCATTGATTAAGAACAATTTTACAAGAGAGCTCTTGTTCTTCCAATTTATTTATAATAAATAAATAAATAAATAAATAAATAAATAAATAAATAAATAAATAAACAAACAAATAAATAAAATGAGAAATTAATTCGATAAAGAGAATTAATTGTGAATAATAATCAACAAAGTTTAGATCGATTTGGTTTCACAATTCTGGTTAAAAGAGAGAGAGAGAGAGAGAGAAAGACAAAAAGAGGGAAAAATAAAATAAGAATTTTATCGATTAATCGACTGGTAGATGTTGTTTTAGATAGGCGAGGATTAAACTCCACCTTCGACTTCGAGATTCGATTTTGGCTTGCCTTTGTACGTCTACGCCTCCGGGAAACATTTCTCTCTCTGTCTCCCTCTCCTCTCTCTCTCTCTCTCTTTTTCTCTATCTACCTCAAAATTGAGATACCGTCATCGAGCGAACTAGCTTACCTCCACGAAGGAGGGTTTCTGCCTCGTCAGCGTCAGCTCGAGCTTCGACTCGATCCGTCGAGAATTCGATCCGAGCTTCGACTTCTACCTTTTCTCTCTCTCTCTCTCTCTCTCTCTCCCTCTCTCTCTCTCTCTATTTCTCTTTTATTCTTTTTTTCTGATATCTTTCTTCTTCGGTCATCTTGGGAAATACTTTCTCTGCTTCTGCCTAAATCCCTCTATATTCGTTAAAACACAACCCCCTCTCAATCGACAAAGTTCAATATTCCTATTTCGATTTCTATTCGATTATATTATATCGTGTTACTATTTCTAGATTCGTTTTATAAAGTTCATCGAACATTAGTATTATTCGTATTAATCCTTTAACGCTCAATCATCCTTCGACGTTAATATAACTTGATAAAATAAAAAAAAAAAAATAATAAATAAAAAAAACATCAATAACGTTTATCTATCATTGTTATTATATTCAATTGACGATTATTTTCATGGCTTTGTTATAAACCCGTTGTTTACATAACCGTCTTTAATGGATATCATTTTTTAATACGGTTACAATTCTCGTTTGGAAAATAACAATTGTTATTGAAACGATCGGAAAGCAATGAACTTTGGGGATTACACGCAACAACGTATGTTCGCCGGGGAGGGGGAGAGGGGCGGAGGGGCATGGGGAAGAAGGTTTAACACATGTAAAAGTAGATTTGCTGATGACCGTACTTAAGTGTGCATGAAAAAACAATTATATATGCATATGTCTGTGTGTATAATATTTTTTACGTTAAAAAGTAAAAAAAATGGAAAACGCAAAAAAAAAAATAAATTAAAAAAATAAAAGATAATAATAATCTTCGAAAATAAACTTCGAGGTCAAAGAGAATTTACAAAGAACTACAACTGCAACGTATTACGAAAGCATTGCCGATAGATGAAAACTATGACGAAGATTATAAGTTTCACGATCACGATACTTTTCCAATAGTTTCCACGTTTTCAACGATGGATAATGTAAAAGCGGTCGATATTATAAGTTGACACTGACGAAACTTTTTCAACTGTCTGATCTATGATAATACTAGAAAAAGGATATAATAAAGTTGTCGATTTATTCTGATCGATCTACGAATAAGTGAGCCATTGATTTTGAAAGTGGGACAAATTTATTATGTGAAAAAAAATAGTTAAAACTAATTCTTACTACTATTACAAATTTGTTTTTATTTATGTTTCTTTAGTAATAACATAAAATGGACTTGATCTTTATTTCGACCTTTGACTATTACTTACAAAATAACGACTCAAGTATAAGTTATACTTACAGCTACATTGAAAATTATATCCGAGAAGGGAAAAATTTAAACGTGATAATAAAAATGTATAATTAAATAAAATAGGAAAAAAAGATAAAAAAATATATATAGAGAAAGAGAGAGAGAGAGAGAGAGAGAGAGAGAGAGAGAGACAGAGAGAGAAATAATATCTTCCATTAAACTGGAATAAAAGATGAAGAGATAGAAAAAAAAAAAAGAAAAATGACCGTGAATTCAATAATTTCGCTCGGCCAATAAAGCTTTTAGAAAACAAGCCAGGAATCTATTATATCAGGCAAAAGCGACTCAGAACGAGAACACGGATGCTATCCGAGTAGCAGAGTTCTTTAATTCGCGGCATTGAGAAGGATTGAGAAAAGTATTATCGCGAATAAAGATGAAAGTATACTTGAACGAGGTCAACGAATACTTTGCAACATTCGAACGAGTACAATAAATTCTCTATCCTTTGCGAATAATAAAAAGCGATTTTATTCTTAGGGACTAACTTTTTTATTCTCTTATTTATTTATATTTATATTTACTTATATATTTATTTATTTATCTGTAAATAGTAGTACCGATCATATTTATTATTCAATCGAGTCGAATTTTTCTTTTGTTTATAACAATCAAAAACGACGAGTTAAATTCTCTCCTTAAAATTAAAAGAGGAGGGAAAGAGAGAGAGAGAGAGAGAGAGAGAGAGAGAGAGAGAGAGAGAGAGAGAGAGACAAATGATTTTCGTTTTTCGGAATAGGAAATTTATCTTAATGGTTGAAATTAACGGAGAAAAAAATTCTTCAATTATATAGTCACATTTTTAATGATGAAATTACAAATAAAAAAAAAAAAAAAAAAAAAAAAGAGTTGACACAAATGTAATCGTTCAAATTGTATCTAATAAAACGTTCGTTAATTATAAATCGATTATCAATTTTCTTGATAATAAGAAATATATAAGAAATTAGGATTAAAATTATAATCAATATGAAGTAATAATATAATCGTGAAAAAAAGGATTAATTAATTTATATCAGGAGTAATATATAATATATTGTATGTACGTTTAATCGACATAATCCATGCGAATATACAGAATGATTTGTATTAATGCATGTACAATGGGAGGGGGAAGCTTCAGGGAATAAATCTAAGCATTAATATTAGTGAAAAACGTGATACGAATGTACGACCTATATATCTTAGTTTTCGATTTATGAATAATTAAAGAAAATCTTTCCTTTTGGAATCAATATTTTACGTCTACGGTAAATGGACTAGATGTATGTAGGTTTATCTTTTTGATTTTTTTCTAAACGATTTTTTAGAACTGTTGCATAATATATTTCTGAATATTAGTCTAAAATTGTTCAATAGAAAAGTTCTTAAAAAAAACTTCCGCAAATCAAGCATAACCCATCGCATGACGATTAACACAAAGTCTTTATTTCAATCCATTGGATTTTTATTTTCTGGGCCATTTAATTTTTAAAAATCATTCAATGGAAGTGAGTAATATGAACGATCTATTATTCGAAATAAATCAATTCAAAGACACTTCAAATTTCGTTTCGATTTTTTTTTTATTTTTATTATTATTATTATTATTATTATTATTTTCTTTTTTTTTTTCTTTTTTTTTTTTTATTCATTTATAATACGAAAACTAACACGAAAATGATATAATAGGATATGGATCAATGCAATAAGTATTTTTTCCTTTTTACTTTTACATCGGTATATAAATTTCATCGCTAAAGTATTGACGTAGATTTATGAATCATTCCGTATAAGTAAATAAGTAGATTTATAAATACATAAATAGGTAATATCTCTCTCTCTCTCTCTCTCTATATATATATATATATATATATATATATGTGTGTGTGTGTGTGTGTGTGTGTGTGTGTGTGTGTGTGTGTGTGTGTGTGTGTGTGTGTATACATAGAGATACTCGTGAAAATCGAGAAAATCGTAAAAGCTGGTAAATAATCCGTTTTGGTTAAACGAAAATTGAGTTACCACTGAACGAACCTGTCTATATTTCGGTTTATAATCTGGTAAGTAAGTAAGTAAGTAGGTACCCCCGTTGACAGAGACTTCGCACAAGTTCGATAACGTACTACGGCTTTAAGCACTTTCAATTTCCGCAGGTAGAACCGTTCAGATAAGTAATCTACGCGCGATTTCCATTTCATGGAACGGGCACGGAGCATCCGAAAATGCCGGAAGAGTCTTACCACGTGCGATAGTAGACGATGTATGAGAATATATACATATATATGATTTGTATATAAACATGTACATACAGGTATATACATACGGACTATATACGTACATGCTCGTTGTGTTGTGTTAAAAACAAAACAAAAAAGAAAGAATTGTCTTCTAACGAAAAAAAATTAAAAAAGAAATAACTAACAAAATAAAAATTAACAATAAAAAAATAAAAAAAAAAAAAATAAATCTAACGATAGTCATATTACAAACGATGAAGAACTACTTAAATCTCGAATGAAAACTCGACTTTATTATATGCATTCAAGCGAACACGAAACTGGTTCGCAACCGAACAGATCGTTCGTTTCCCACATCGATGTTAGCCAAACAATTAGAGTTCGAAACTCCCCTGATTGCTTATTACTCGCTTTAGCTAAGTGTACTTTGCATACTATCGATAACCTTTTTGCTTTAATATCCTGGTTAACTAGCAGAACGGGTTATTTATCTTTCCCAGTAATTACAAATTTTTCATGATTCCGAGAGAAATTTTCTATGTCCTTAAAAATATTCCGTAATTTTTTTCCTTTTTCTTATTTTTTTTCCCCCCTTTTCTTTTCTTTTTTTTTTCTTTTTTTTGCGCGAGAAAAAGCTCGAACGATCTAAATTTCTTTCTCGATCGAAGATCCATCAAGAAACATTAGAAATCCGATACTAGTTTTCGACGTTCCTATCTTTATATATATATTTATATATTCGTTGTATGCAGTTACTCGATCGTATGCATTTATGATAAGCATCGAAAAGTTCGCTTTCGGTGACATCCCATATGGAAAGATACGTAGATTTTGATGTGCACTTTTTCTTGACAAATTCTCTCTCTCTCTCTCTCTCTCTCTCTCTCTCTCTCTCTCTCCCTCATTTTTCTTTTCTCGAAAGAAAAAGAAAATTATAGATGTACGGGTAGATGATAGATAGGTAGACGAATAGATGGATATGTTATCTACTCCATTAAAAAAAAAAAAAAAAAAAAAAAAAAGAGATCTTACGAATATATAAAAATAAACTAAAGAAAAGATAGATATTTCTGTCTTCATAAAATTCCTATTACAGTTAAGGTGGTAAAACGATATAGCGAGGTCGTAAAAATCGATTAAACAATAAAGTAAACCTGTTCTTCTAGATAAGTATAAACGGATTGACGGAGAAATACTACAAGATAATGATCAGAAAACCATGGCCAGGAATCGTAAAAAGAGTTCTCATATTCTTTATAAAAATATCTTTATATAATATATATAAGGAAAAAAAAAAGAAAAAAAAAGAAAAAAAAAAGAAAAAAAAAGAGAAAAAAGTATTAAACATAAAAAATTATTATACTATCCTTATCTCTGTACTTCTTTATATTTCCTTTTTAATTATCAACGATCGTTCGATCGGATAAAAAATGTCTAAAACATGTTACATATGTTTACACTTTAACGTCATATCGATTTTACAACTTGTCAGTGTATCGTGACCAATTGCTATATCTAGATAACTAACTCAAACGAGACTCGATCGAATTCATCCACGAAATAACTGAAATTCAAAAAGTCAGAAACGAAAAACGTCAAATGTCACTACGAAGATTTCAACGACATTTCGAATGATATATCAAAAGGAAAAAGTCCCGCGAGAGACCGAGTAAAGCTCTCGTCGTGTCCTTTCAAAGAAAATAGAAGAACATATACCGAATTCAATTTTTATTAGTTTCCGTGATAAAAGCACAGAGGTGAAGCCGAATCTGAAGGCGTTATCGAGCGATTCCATGGATACGCGATTCCTAGCACAACGTTGAATCGTTCCCTGGGTGGTTCTACCAGCTGACGAATGACCCTCGTAGGAGACGATTCTTTAAACGCAAACGGGAATGCCGAGAGAAAGAGGAAGAAGAAGAAGAAGAAGAAGAAGAAGAAAAAGAAAAGGAAAAAGAAAAAGAATAAAAAAAAGAAGAAGAAGAAGAAGGTATACCTAGAAAAAGATCGGAGGCCTGCGGGCGTTTGCCAAACGACGATGGCCCTGAGATCGTGGACGGTTCCGCGACTCTTCTTCTTCTTCTTCTTCTTTTGCGTCTTCTTCTTCTTTTTCTTCTTCTTAGACGATGAAATTGATGGGAAGGACAGAAGTTTAGTGGCCGTCTATATATCTTTCGAGGATAGAAATGGTAGAAGAGGACGATCTGTGAAGATTCTGAGAACGACAAAGGTGAAGAAGATGAAGGAAAAGGAGAGGGGAATGACCGAACGAACGAACAAGCATGAGGGACGAATAAGGGATATGGAGGGGTGATGAAAAGTCCGAGCCTCGTAAATAAGTTAACCGAGAAATCGTTCTTTCGAAAGAGAAAGAAGATAAGCTCCATATAAAGAGATAATCCTGAGTTTTCTTCTTTTTCTACATATGCAGATATGTATCCTTATCTATATATATATATATATATATATATATATATATATACTACTCTCATCGAAGCACATCGACGAATCAGCTGTAAAGCTTTCTGCATGTATATATATATATATATATATATATATATATATATATATATATATATATATGATGTACCTATCAATTCATGCATATATGTATACATACACGCTGATGAAAGTTAATAACGTTGTTTATAGGTAAATTATACGTAAATAAGGTACGTATGTGGTATGTACTTATCTGGTATTAATGTATGCGTACATACGTTATAGATAACGTTCGGAAATAGGTATGATATAAATGAAATCGATTGAGTAGAAATATTCGCAATCTTTGAATATAAACGAACGATTTACGTTCTTTAACTATTTAAATGCATACTCGTTGGAGGAAAATAGGTTTCAAAAAAAAAAAAAAAAAAAAAAAAAAAAGAAAGAAAAAGAGAGAGAGAGAGAAAAGAAAAAAGAGAAAAAACCTTATAGCTTGAATCGTCGTATGGAAGTAACGCAAATATTACCTACGCACATAGTAACTACAAACACAACATACATACGTAGATAGATAGGTAGGTATGTAGGTAGATAGAGTAAGTACGATGTAAGACGATAAAGTGAAAATTCCACCATCTACGTTTGTTCACGCGTATATACGTATCTTTTACGAATGGTATGCAAATTAAATCGTAACTGTGCATCGCACGAATGTTATCCTTTCTCTCTCTCTTTCTCTCTCTCTCTCTCTCTCTCTCTCTCTCTCTCTCTTTCGTTCTTTTTGTTTCTTTCTTTCTCATTTAAAAGCAAACGATGTTCGAGGTCCATTAACGCGAAAAGTCGAATTAAGTCGAACACCCTCGCGTTATCAACTATTAAACACACTCGAAGAGATCTCACCGTGAAAATAAATTCTTTCGATGTTGGGAATCATCGATATTTCATCCGTACCACGTAAAACTCCAATTCCCTTGCGAGCGTCGACATTTCCAGTGACTTATGGTGAGAAATGGAGAGGAAAGAAGGGTAGAAAAAAGAGAGAGAGAGAGAAAGAGAGAAAGAGAGAGAGAAAGCTCGTGAAATTTTGTAAATTGTTCATCAGAGCGTCGTAAACTTTTCTCAGTCGAGTCGATTCGAGCGTGGCAACCGCCTCGGTAACGGAGGAAATTTTATCATCTCCTGGAAATAACGTAAAAGAGACGATGGGGCGCGTGTTCTCTCTCTTTCTCTCTCTCTCTCTTTCTCTCTCTCTTTCTCTCTCTCTTTTCCTTTTCGTCTTTTTCTTCGACAGAGCGAAACCAACCAGCAGGCGTATATAAAATTTCGTTGCTTTTTCTGGTGGCAAGGCTGCAAGGTTGCTGCTATTGGAACGATACATCGAAGCACATTTAACCACGACTCACGCCAACTCTCGGGGCTTTTATCTCCTTGAAAATAATGTAACCTGTTCTACCGTTCGTAGGGTTCGTAGCGTTTTCCGTCTTTCTTTTCTCTAAGGTGGCAACATCTCCAAGATAAACCGGACGCTGGAGACCATCGTAGAAAGTCGTTTCTTCGCTTCGAAGGCTACGTGTCGACGTATATTCCTCCTTTGGCGAGCGTGCAGTTCGGCAAAAGTACGTCGAGAGACGTGAAAGAAGGATTTACGAGATAACCTCGCGAAAAGAGCCGAGTAAGAGAAAGAAAACCACGGCGTGGCATGGCGTACCGTAGCGTGCCGTAGCGTGGCGTGGCTCATCTCGTTTAGTTTCTGCTCGGCTCGATTCAGCACCGCTCGGCTCGTTGAAAGAAATGAACGTCTTCATCGGAATACCTTTCGAGTTTCTAGAATCTTTTTCCGCTCTGTCCTTCCTTCTTACACATCTTTCCCTCTTTTACTATCTTTGACAGCTACGTACAGCTTGTGACACATCTAAGACACGTGTATCTCGATGGATCGACCAGACTAATGTTATCAGTCTACATCGATTCGTCGTTACGTAGCGAAAGATAGCAGAAGAGAAATAGATAAATAGAGAAAGAGAGAGAGAGAGAGAGAGAGAGAGAGAGAACGAAGGTACGGTTGCTTTTGATACGGATGACATCTGAATATCAGAGTTATCCTTTTTCGAATTTCAATTTTTTATAGTTACGCATACTCGTCTTACATGTAAAAAATATCATTTTAATAATAAATGTCTAACATAAATAATATAATAATGTTAATGATATAAGTGAGTACAATGTAAAAAAAGAAACTAATCATTTTCCGAACGAAATAATATAATACTTTCGATGGATTATTATCGAATTATTGTACAATAAAATAATATATATTATACGAGTAACAAGGAAAGCACTAATTAATAATCTAATTGTGAGTATGTCGGAAATTGCATATACTGTTCTACTTTTCCTCATTGAAACGAATAAAACGAATGAATCGAATTGAATAAATCGATGGTAAACATGGAAACGCGAATTCCCGGGGATCGTACATTAAGAATAGTAAAGAATGAAAGAGGAAACGAGAACGGTGATGATGGTGTTAGTGCTGATGATAGTAGTGGTTCTACTCGATAGAGAAAGACAAGCGAGACAATAATAATATCGAGGGGTTTCTTCCTTAAAAGCCGTTCTGTAAAGTCTTCGACTTCGACCGGATCGTTGACTTGAGATGGCCTACGAACGGGATGGACGAGAGGAAGAGAGCAGAGAGGACGTAGAGAGGGGGAGGGGAAGACCGAAGGAGACGAGACTCTCGAGAGGTGCCGAAGGGTGAGCATCGCCAAAGTGTCGACTTGTCGAGCAGCGTGGCTGGATGAAGATCGATCGATCGACGTTTCGATGGAGGAAGCTAGTGAGTGAGTGAGTGACGGAGTGAGTGAGTGAGTGAGTGAGTGAAAGAGTGAGAGTGAGAGTAAGAGAAAGAGAGATGCTTAGAGTAGAGAAGAAAGTGCTTCGAAGTTGGGGAGGTTTGAATGTTCGAGGTGGCAGAGTACCCGCGTCTTAATAGCGTCGGCTGACTTCTCTTCCCGTAGAATGAGAGGGAAAAAGACAGACAGAGAGAGAGAGAGAGAGAGAGAGAAGATAGAGAAGTAGATGTGGGAAAGCTAGGAGAAGATCCTTGAAGCCCAACGTTAGGGAATCCATTGGAAAAGCAGCCACGTTCGGTCATGCCGATATTACTTACCACCACACCGTAGAGAGCGATAACTTAATTGATGTATGAACGATGCTCGAACTCATCCGTATTACGACGACACGCTCGTGAATTAATTTTCATCTCTCTCTCTCTCTCTCTTTCTCTCTCTTTCTCTCTGTGTCCGTTTATCCGTCTGTTTTCTAACTCGACAACTTGTTCCTTCTAACTAGTAATAGATTCGGGATAAATGAAAATCGATCGGACAATCCTTGAAAATCTATCGACAATTTAGATCAGAAAACTAATGAGAGTTATTATTTTTAACGATATTTAAATCGTTATATCGATCGACGAAAGTTCCTTCTTTGTATCTATTAAAGAATGAATGAGAAAAGAAGGGAGAACAGAGAGAGAGAGAGAGAGAGAGAAAGAGAGAGAGAGAGAGAGACAAATTGTAATGTAATGTCTCCTTCCTAAGGAAATCTTGTTGAGAAATTTTAACTGGCTCCGCTTTCTTCGTACATATTTTCTCTAATTTTTTCTTTCATTTTCTCTCTGATTCGTGTATTATTAATGAAACATAAAATAGTTGTTGGCCAATACTTGTCGTAAAAATAACGTCTCAAATAACAGTACCAAGTCTTGCGAAAAAAGAATATGAAGGTATACAGAGGAAAGAAAGACGGAAAGAGAAATTGAGAATGAGAGAGAGATAGAAAGAGAGAGAGAGAGAGAGAGAGAGAGAAAGAGAGAAAAGAGGTAAAAGGAAAGAAATAAAGGAAGATAACAATGTAATTCGCTTCGACAAACGTGCCATAGTGATCGAAAGGCGTAAGGACCGAGGCAATACGAGCCACGAAGGGGCCATGAGGAAAGGTTAGAAAGGAGGAGAGAGGCCGTTGTATCGATTGAAAATACCTGTGCCATGCTCGGCAACTTCTTTTATCTCGTTTTGCTCGTTGCAAAGTACCGTCGCCCCGTCGCACGGCGGAAGAGAACGTCGTAGTTCGAACGAATGGGAAAAAGAAAAAGAAAGAAAGAGTGAGTGAGAGAGAGAGAGAGAGAGAGAGAGAGAGAGAGAGAGCGAGAGAGAGAAAGAAAGAGAGAGCAAAGGAGAGAAAGAGAAAGGGAGAAAGAAAAAGAAATCATGGAAAAGCTTGCCTTTGGTATTCGATGAATTCACGCCTTCGATTACCCTACAATTTCGTTACCCCTTTATGTGTTTTCTTATTGAGACGATCGTAAATTTCACTAGCGACCGCGTATAGACGATGATTTAACCCGATCTACTAACTCATTCATTCACTCAATCACTCACTCACTCACTCGTTGCTTCATCATTCAGTGATCGCTAATCGATTTTACAAACTCAAATATGTTCGATAGATTTTTATGTTAATCCTTTATTAGTCTTGTAAATCTCGTATAACTTCGAATTTATGTTTTCGAATTTACGTTTCGAATTTACATTTTCGTATACGATATTATGTATATATAGGTATTTTTAAACTTTCGCATTATTTATTTTCTCAATTTATAATATTAATCGTCACTTTATGTAAGGAAACGATTAATATTTGTCATATGCATATATACATATGTATGTTTATAATTTATTATTAATACGAGGTTATGGTTATATTAAACTTCTTGGTTTCTTTTTTTTTTTTTCTTGTTAAATATGATATATTATATAAACTTGAGTTATAAGGAATTAATTATGATTGGTGTTATTTAAAATAAAAAAAAGAATTCGTCGCGTGGAAGTATCGATATGTCCATATCAAATTATGTAATTCAATATATGCAATAAATGTATCTTCGAAAGATATTTTTATACGTAAATACGTAATAACATAAAAAAATAAATATTGTAAGATATCGGTAAATGTATGGGGATATATTTTTCTGTATTTATGTATCCTGTTATAAAAAAAAAAAAAAATAAAAAAAAAATGAGAATGAAGAACACAGTAGATATTTATATAAGAGAAATATAATAAGAACGTACATATATAATTTAACTAATAAATTCTTACTTAAAATATATTACGTATGTGAAATATCGAATAGATACAAATTTAATATATCTTCTCTTTCGTGTAGATAGAATGCGTCCTCGCCGTTAGCTAGGTGAAAATAGACTGATAAGTAAAATGACTTTGGAAGACCTTTCAACCTGACGGCCTGTATTTTGTTTGGTTGTTATGATCTTGTGTTTACATTGTGTATATACAAAGTCTATCCACACGATGTTTACATAGATCATAGTCATTGATATCTACTCGAATATAATACGCTTGCTTATATGTTTCGTTCTAGTATCACTGTTACAGTTTAATATTTATTAAATTTTATTAAAAAGAATATGTATTCACGGTAATCTTATGTAAGACTCGAATAACTCGAATAACGTTAAGTTTGTGTTAATTACATGTTTGTTACATATGTATATACGTACGTACTTACTATTATATCGTCTGTCTGTTACTATATGCATGTACGATGATAACCCCTTCCCTTCTCCCTCCTTCCCTTTCTCCGTCCATACACACATAGATCAACCAAACACGTCTGGCATGATAATTGAACGGCATAACTTGGCCTCTTGGCACGTTAATTAATCCTAGAATATTTGAGGAAAAAAAAAAATAAAAGGAAGACGGTTCAATATAAATATTTCATATCTAATATAGAATGGAAAAGCGAGAAATAATTTTTCGAAGCAAGGGTGAAAAAATTGTTATGACATCGATACGGTGGCTTTTTTAGTTTCTTAATTGTTTCATGCAAACATTGTACTACCGATAACAAATCTATCAATTAAATTGAAAATATATTGTTCATATATCCGATCACAAAGGATTTGTTCGTCTATCCTTTTTTTTTCATTCTTTTATTTTTTTTTTTTTTTTTTTGTATTTTTCAATAACGAATAATTTATTGCGATATTCTTGAAGAAAAGACAATATCTGTTGAAATTTATCGAATAATTTGTAACTCGAATTTATGATTTTTCTATTTTCTTAATTTAAATATTTATATACTTATAATATGCTTACTTTCATATAGTCCGTAATTTCTTTCTCATCGGTAAAACAGATCGATTAATTTATAATGA
>NC_060959.1:4827762-4840262 GCF_910589235.1 Vespa crabro | reverse complement strand
AATTGTAATCTTATGGGAAATCTAACGATTTGCTCTTATCATTTTTAACGTCTAACAGAGAAAAGAAGTTGGAATCGAATGAAAGATAAACCAAACGAAAAAAAAAGGAGATAGAGCGACACGAGGAGCAAAATAGAAAAGCGCGGGAGGATTCGATTTCATCATCGAGCTCTTTCCTTATTTACTCTCTCTCTCTCTCTCTCTCTCTCTCTCTCTCTCTCTCTCTCTCTCTCTCTCTCTCTCTCTCTCTCTCTCGTTTGAGACGAATCTCTTTTTCTATTTTTCTTCTTTCTTTCCTTCTGTCCCTTTCTCTTTCTCTTTCTCTTTCTCTCTCCCTCTTCTTCTCTTTTATGCCGAAAACAAGTCCGGCCAAGTTTTATCGAATCAAGTACTTTGCTGTAATTGTTCTTACTAATAAAAAGGAACCTGTAGTTCCTACCATATATAAGAAAGAAAAAGAACTTTTACTTGTGCGATAAGTTCTAATTTTTTTCTCTCTATCCTTCTCTCCTTTTCTCTCTCTCTCTCTCTTTCTCTCTCTGTCTTTATTTTCTAATGTCGTGAAAATAAAATTTCGTGTAACGAAAAAGTAGGTATAGATAAGAATACGTGACATTTATGCGAAGAATGATTATTACCCTCTTTCTTGCCACAGACGATTATCATGATTGGAGGAAATTTATCAAAAAAGAAGAAAAAAAAAAGAAAAGAAAAGAAAAATAGGAAAGAAGAAAGATAGAAAGATAGAAAGAAAGGAAGAAAGAAAGAAAGAAAGGAAAAATAGAGGAAAAGAATAAAGGTTGAGGCAGTAATTACATGCTTAGTTTCAAGAGATACATATAAACGGAGCTACGAGTTTCACGAAAAAAGAGCCAAAAAAAAAAGAAAAAAGGAAAAGAAAAAGAACAGAACAAAAAAATGCACGAAACAAAAAACCACGAAAAGTGGCCACATTAAACGTCCCATCGGTGAGTATTTATACTCACATTTCCCACAAACGACAAAACGTAACCTTTTGCTTGAGTATACGCGAGGGTTGAGCAGGGGTTTTGCATCTGTTTGAGTATATACGCGTCGTTAGTCGTTGGTTTCTCTCATTGCTTCTTTAAAATGCAAGCCGTGTGACATAACTAACTACGTCTATGCCGTTGGGAGTCGAACGTAGAGAGAGAGAGAGAGAAAGAGAAAAAGAAAGAGATACAGAGATGGAGATAGAAAAATTAAAAACGAAAAGAGAAAAAAAATAAAAAGAAAAGAGCAAAAAGAGAAAAGGACAAGAGCAAGTAAGTAGAAGATATAAAACAGAAACGGTAAAAGGAAGAAAAAAGAAAACGAAAAAAAAAGACAGAGAGAGAGAGAGAGAGAAAGAGAAAGAGGGAAAATGATATCCCTCTCTCTCTCCTCTTCTACGCCACCTTCGTCGTTCTCGCTTATACGCATATTCACGTCATACGAATTTATATTTTTATTTAAACTGGGTCACATCTGTGCGACGCAGCGCACTCCAGGAAGCACTTTTACAACCGGCGTGGTACTTAAAAATCTCGCCGATGCCGAGAGGGTTTATTGCGTCTTTGATGGGAAGCACGCTCCGAGGTAGCTAGAAAAATGCCGAACAAGCCCGAACGTATACCTACTATTTCGTACTTTGCCTCCGCGTTTAAAGGGTCCTACAATGAGAAAGAAAGAAGTCAAGAAAAAAGAAAAAAAAAAGAAAGAAAAGGAGGAAGGAAGAAAGAAAGAAAGAAAGATCGATCGACCCCCGTACGGGAAAAGTTAGGCGTAAGAAAAGAAAAAGAAGAAAAAGAAAGAGAACAAAAAATAAAGAGAAAAAGAAAAAGAACAGAAAGAACTTGCATAGGATGGGCGTTTGGCGTTTCTCTCGTTTCGGTACAAACGAAAAATGACCTTCCATCTTTCTCTTTCTCTCTATTGCAACTATGTTTCTTCAATATTGACACTCCTCGCGCGTTCTTGTCTCGTCAAAGAGCAAATCCGTGAACGTGTGAAAGAGTAAAAGACGAAGAGAGAGAGAGAGAGAGAGAGAGAGAGAGAGAGAGAGAGAGAGAGAGAGAGAGAGAGTAAGAGAAAGAAAGATAGAGAGGGAGGGGGAGAAGAGTTAAGTCTTCAACAGGGCGGACATCCCTTTATAAACATATATACATATATACATATATATATATATGTATACACGTATACACAGAAATATGTATCAACATATAGATACTATATATGTGAACGTATGTATATAAAGTTCGTGTTCCCCTTTTCGTCAAGCCCGTTTTCACTGGCCTCAGTACAGCGTCTGTGAAGCGCGTCTACCAAATGGGAACACGCGCGCGGTTAGTACACACAAAGTAGCACGTACGATTACAACAAGGTAGTGAAAAATCTACGCTCACTAGATAGGCTCCCATATCTCGAAAGAAATGCCGGAAGCGTGTATCCCCGCTATAAGGTTCGCGTCCTTCTTATTCTCTCTGACGTCTCTCGACACTGTCGAAACGATCGTATAATGCATAATACATATTCCAAGCGAACATGAATATTCTTCGAAAGGAAAGAGAGAGAACGAAAGAGAGAGAAAGAGAGAAATAGGAGAAAGAGAGAGAGAGAGAGAGAGAGAGAGAGAGAAAGAGAAAAAATATATCGACGTATCTAGGATGATCGAAAAAAAGGAGAGAGAGAGAGAGAAGAAAAAGGGTGAGTTTCTAAAGGAGTTTAGTGTTCCGCTTCGATTACACATACGAGTTTCTCTCTCCCTCTCTCTCTTTCTCTCGAAAGTGCAAGACCTTAATCTGGGTCGCAGAAGCGATCATCCTGTTACATGTAACCACTATTTGAACGGCTATAGGAGGATTGGCCACGGTTGAGCAGTTCCACGAAATCGCAGTCAAATCAAGTAGAATACTTTCAATTGGTTATACGTAGATGTATGTACATATGCAGTAAGTCTATTTTTACGTCGATACGAATAAGGGAGGAGGGCGGAGGGAAGGGGAGGAATAAATTCTCGCGACAGGACATTGACCCAAATCTTTTGTTGTACTATAAATACTCTTAGAACGTAATTATTGTGTAAACGAAGTATCCTTCATCATCTTCCTCTCTCTCTCTCTCTCTCTCTCTCTCTCTCTCTCTCTCTCTCTCTCCCTCTCTCTTTCTCTCTGTCATTCTCTCTTACTACTTACTCTCTCACTTACTCCATTCTCTTTGTCTCTTTTTCTTCATGACCCTTCGTAAACTCATCTTGAGGAACTTAATTAAAACCCATTCGCGGGCTGTGACAGTAGAAACAAAGCGGGTACCGTAAGTAAAGAATTTTACGGTGCTTATAAATACGCTAGTCCCTTTTCGAGAAAGCTGAGCACCGGCGATCGTCGAGATGAATAAATGTTTGCAAAGAGGAGCCTGTACGCTCGTTGAGAGTTGCTGAAATGGTTGTCTCTCTTTCTTTCTTTCTCTCTCTCTTTCTCTCTCTCTCTCTCTCTCTCTCTCTTTGTGCTCTCTCGCACATGCACACACACATACAAATATATATGCACATATAATGCTTATACATAGAAATCGTTATGTCTTATCTCTGCTTTCGTAGTGAAAAGGAAGGAAACATAAAATCGCTAAGATTGAAAATTCGTCGTCGTCGTAGTTGTCGTCGCGTACGGTGATAACGGTGCTTATGGTTGTCATTAGAAGCAAATGGAAAGAACGACGTTGTTGAAAATTTATGACAATTCTCTCTCGCTCTCTCTCTCTCTCTTTCTCTCTCTCTCTCTCTCTCTCTCTCTCTCTCTCTCTCTCTCTCTCTCTCTCTCTCGTGCAAGCCCACACAGGAAAAATCCTCGGGAGTATTACTAAATCGGTATGCGCTGTCGCGACCGAATTATATACGAAGAAAGAGAGCGGGTGAAGGGGTAGACGAAGAGAAGACAAATACGCTGTAAGAGAATGAGAGAGAGAGAGAGAGAGAGAGAGAGAGAGAGAGAGAGAGAAGAGGTGAGGCACAGTAAGGAGAAGCGAGGTGAGATACAGGTAAGGTCAGATGCAAGTGAGGTGAGGTGCAGGAAAAAGGGTAGGAGTTGAGAAGGAGAAAAAGAAAGAGAGATGCTATGAATTCGTGAGTGACCTGAGATATCAGGGCAGCGCGTACGACATACTGAGATTCTCTTCAAGACTGCCACTCTTCGTATATCTAAAACTGCCGCAGCGGCAACTTTAAAATACACGGCCCAGTGTTGTTCGTTCGCCCTCGCAAATGTATTCCTCTTTCCAACACGATCCACTGTGTAACGGTGGCCGTATTTTTTTTCCTTTTTCTTATTCTTTTTCTATTTTTCTTTTTTCTTTTCTTTCCTTTTTTTTCTTCCTTCTTCGGCTATTCTTATCGTCATTGCAAGACCATACTAAGTATATTCCCCTTCCTTTCCTCTCTCTCTCTCTCTCTCTCTCTCTCTCTCTCTCTCTCTCTCTCTCTCTCTCTCTCTCTCTCTCTCTCTCTCTCTCTCTCTCTGTCTCTCTCTTTTCTCTCTTTATTAATTCTCCATCGAATTTTCTACGTAAATAAAACGCCCTGTGGCGTTGTACTCGTCTCGCGTTAAGGTTCATATTTCTCGGGGGCAACGTTACAGAAACCTGAATCTTAATGCAAAGTGAAAACACCACAGCGAGTCTTGTTCGAACGATCTCTCTCTCTCTCTCTCTCTCAGTGCTTTTTTCCTGTTTTCTTTCTTTTCTTTCTTCCTACTTTTTACTTTTCTTTCATCGACTACTAGTTATGTAGATAGGTAGATAGGTTAATGGGTAAACGTATTAACGATCGAATGTATTGTGCTTACGTGTTTATCCAATGGTTATTCGGTCATCCAGAAGAACATATTTATCCTGACTTTGAATTCTTACGGCGATGGCTCCATCTCTCATTGGATCCTTCTGAAACATTATAATAGATTGATATTATAAAAAAAGTCATCTTAATCAAGTCGAATTACTTGTCTTATTAATTCGTTAACGCGTAAAGTCGAAAATTCGTTCGTTCATTAATTCATTCATTCGTTCGTTCGTTCATTCGTTCCTTCGTTCGTTCTCACGCGAATTAGTCCGATTTACGAGCTCGACTACCAAGCCCGAAGCAACATATTCACGGTAAGAATAAGCGCGTTCTCTAGGTAGCTACGTCAAAGTTGTTTCCGACGCACGTTCGCTCGTTATTCTCTCGCTAATTTCGCAGTCTCGCCGGCGACGTTCGCGATCGTTTAACAGAGAAACAGAAGCGACGTGGAAAACGATGGTTGCTGCTGTTGCTGTTGCTATTGCTGCTGCTTCTCTCTCTCTCTCTCTCTCTCTCTCTCTCTCATCTCTTCCTCTCTTCTCTCTAACTCATTCCTACCTATGAGAATTTCCTTACCTCGTAGATGCAAGCCAACGTACGTTGGGTTCGACAAGAAGAAGAAGAGAGCAAAATAGTACTACCTTTCCAGCGTACATTTCGTAATAACCTCATCTACGTTGATGGCGAGAGCAACGTGTTTGTCCTTTAATTAAGTGGTATATAAGGTACCTACCCATCGTTGATTTGGTATAACGGGAGAACTTACGGGGGAGCTTACGAGATTCACAAGCAAAGCTTTCTGAGAAATTTAAAGCTTTCGAGAGGTACTAACGCTAATGAGAAATAATTGATAAACCGAGCTTTAGAAAGAGATAGAGATAGAGGATAGAGATAGAGATAGAGATAGAGATGGGAAAAGGTAGATGAGGGATAGAGGATTGGATAAATGGGAAGGGTTAACGCTTTCGTGTAAAGTGAACGTAAACGTGAATGTAAATGTGAACACGAACGTTTCAGTATTTAGTGAGCCTCTTTTAAAATTCATCCCGTGATTATCTGTACCCTTTTCGGAAATACGAAACCTTCGTTAACGAAACGCCAACGGCGACGTCTTAACTATAAATAGATATACCCCGGGTACGTAATACCGACGCGGATTGATCGACCAAGATCTTACTGGCGAGAGCCAACAGTAATTATGAATTATACGATATCATCCAACGATAAATGCGATCGTTTCACCAATCAACGCGAAGAAGGAAGAAGGAGAGAACTTCTCGTCGTGCTAAGATGATAGCTAACCGACGATAAATACGAGTACGATAGCTGTATTATTTGATGAGCTATTAAAAAGTTTAACGACTCCGAACTTTACAGGGTCGTCGTGAGAGAGGAGAGAGGGAGAAAGAGAGAGAAAAAGGTTTCAAGCAATCTCGAATGAAGAAAATAAAATGTCGTTCGTAGATATCGAAATATGTCGTTGATAATCGTTAATCTATATAATTAATTGATTGAGAGAACAAAAGAAAGTGTACGAACTTCTATGTGTATTATTTACAACAATTACATTCGTATATTCAAAGATTGAAAGACAATATTGTCAAAACATTTTTTTCTCCTGATCATGAACATCCGATGGTCGTATTATCGTTAAGATAACGTCGTTTCGATACGAACGTAAATGTCCATCGATAAAAGTTTTATCTGATAGGAGATAAAAAGTGAGGAAAAAGTGAGAGAAGAGAAAGCTCAGCTTATTCGATATACAACGTAATTAAGATCAACCAATCTCGTTGTTCACTCTCTACTAACACGTCTATATTTTTTCTCTTTTATCCTTCCACCTTGTTCAATACTCTCTCTCTCTCTCTCTCCCCCTTTCACTTCTTTCTTCTTTTCTATCTCCTCGTAGTATTTCTCTCCCAACTGGCGACTTTAATTGGCCTCGACCCTCGCACGTCGATGTAGGATCGTGTTTTACGAGCACCGATATGACCACTTTTACGATTTTGGCTCGAGCCGAAAATCAGTCGCGTACACTGTTAAGCCATGAACGAGGTTGAACCTCTCACTACTTATTTCTCACACTCTCTCACTCGCTCAATCTTTTTCTCTCTCTTTCTCTCTCTTTCTCTCTCTTTCTCTCTTTCTCACACACACACACTCACTTTTTCTCTCTCCTTTTCTTTACTGTTTTGTAGTTAATAGATATTTCTATGTCGTATAGCGTGATAGAAGATATATTGTTAAGAGGAATCGATCGTAAAACTCTTCGAAATGAATGACAGGACGTCTGGTAACATGGTACAAGATAAAATTCCTCCTTCTTATCGTTAATGCCGAAGTAATGGCGTGATTTGTTTAAGCAATAGTTCGATAAAACGAAGAAGGTGGAGGAAAAGAAGAGGGAAAAGGTAAGAGAAAGAGATGGAGGAAGAAGAGAAGGAGAAAGAAAGGAGAAGAAGAAGTAGAAGAAGAAGAAGAAGAAGAAGAAGAAGAAGAAGAAGCGTTTACCGCATCGACAGAACCATTTTTCAGAATATTCGCTGAACTGAAGTACCCTTACGTTGGGAAAATAATTTACTTTGACGTCCAAGAGTAATGCTATTCCAGAAGGTTGTAGTAAAGTATCGAATAAATGAACGATATCACAGCGCACGTTTTTTTTTTTTTTTTTTTTTTTTTTTTTTTTCGTATGAAGAGAGTGAAATTTCTCTTTAAAGAAAAAATTAGAAAAAAAGAAAAAAAGCTATTCAGACTTTCTTTTCTGTCGAACTGTACCAGAGTACAGTTTTATACGCGAATAAAAATAATAAGGAAAAAAAAAAAAAAGAAAAATGTTATACAAACGTGAGACTTGAAAAAATTTTATCAAAGGCTTATAAAAAAAAAAAAAAAAAAAAGAAAAAAAGTTCCATTCTTATCACCAATATGGTACTTTATGACGACGATCTAATTGTATTTTTATTTAATTGATATTAATTAAAGCATATATATATTATAGCACTTGAATAATATTATTGATACAATTCGCAACTATCGTAAAAGAAAAACTTCAATCATCCTGTATACATATAAATATAAGAAGAGAGTATACAGTAAAATACAAAGCTTTTGTCTATACATACCTATGTACTTACGTACATACATACATACATACATACATACATACATACATACATACATACATACATACATACATACATACATACATACATACACGACATACGTTCACACACACACAAACGCACACGCACGCAGACAAATTGATTTTTACACTGACGAATTACATTCGATGGATCACTCCAAGCGCAACGGTGACCAGCATCCGCTCGATGAAAACAATGGACACTCGCTTGAAATCTGTCAGCCGGAAAATAACTTGTCATCGTTTTTGATAATGTCGATACTACGTATCGATTATCCACCAACGGTTACATTGACACCTGCCTAGAGATTTTACTGGAATATATATATATATATATATATATATATATATATATATATTTCTTTTCCTTTTATTTCCCAACGATAGTATTATCGACGCGCGCAAGCTTATCATCGAAAGTCTCGTTACGCATATATAATACTGTGTACGGTGACGCGAAAAAATTGTGAAAAATCGATTCTTCGAATTAATATGAGAAGAGAACGATAGTGAAGAAGAGAAAGAGAGAGAGAGAAAGAGGGAAAGAGAGAGAAAGAGAGGAAGGGAGGGAGATATTAGCGGTAAAGTAATAACGCACTTACAATTAGTGGCAAGCCAATTACTTCCGTAAAAGCATCGACTACCAAGAGAGTCGCGCATATGCATAGGTGGGAAGAAGCGTCCGATTATATCGTGCTCGTTAATTAACCCCAGTATTGTTCTTTACGCACGGGACTCTCGCTCTCTTTCCCTCTTTCTCGTCGAAGCGACGAACGGTATATCGAATTACGTTGTTGAAACACATCACCAGAGAAAAAGAATGATAGAGAGAGAGAGAGAGAGAGAGAGAGAGAGAGAGAGAGAGAGAGAGAGAGAGAGAGAAAGCATATATGCGTGTGTGTATGCACGCGCGCGTACACAAATACATGCATATATATATATATATATATGCATACATATATATATATATATATATATATATATATAATATATAACATATACATATATGCATATGCATACATCTATAGAGACAAAGAGTTAGTAGAGCTTTGAAGGGAAAGCTTTTCTCGCTTTCCATCGGTTCGCGTTATCCGGATTTAAACAATTAGAGAATACATGCTGCATTTCCAAGCCGCCAAGGCTAGTTTCGGTCGATGTGAAATAATAATAGTACTGTTGCATAGGTTAATAACGATAATCTCTAAATAAGTATTAACGTGTTCAAAATAATTATGAATTACGGTGAATCAGGAAGATACATACATATATTCAAGAGCTTAATGACATTGTTAAGTGGAAAAAAGAAGGAAGGAAATGTTAGAGAGAGAAAGAGAGAGAGAAGGAAATAATAAACGTAAGAAACAAGGACATTGATCCACGTCGGTGACACAGAAAGAGAGAGAAAGAGAGAAAGGCACGCTCGTTTCCTTTCTCTCTCTATCTTTCTGTCTCTCTCTCTCTCTCTCTCTCTCTCTCTCTCTCTCTTTCTCTATCTCTCTCTCTCTCTCTCTCTTTAAACTCATGCTCTCGAAATTGTTTGCCTTGGCGATTTAATTAAACCCAGCGTTAATTCAATAGACGTGTCCTGAGCAACTAACGAATTACAGTCGCATCTGCGAGTTGGATTAGTAGGCGCATCGTGTGCCTTCTCTTTCTCTCTCTCTCTCTCTCTCTCTCTCTCTCTCTCTCTCTCTCTCTCTCCTATCTCATTCTCTTTCTCTCGCTCTCTTGACTAAGCAATGCGTATCGTGTACATGAATATGGTAGTAATTAACCGCGATTGTAGCGACAGCCCTCAAAACGCACTGTGAATACGAGTGTACCGGCGCTCTATCGCCGCACGAAATGTCTACGGAATTCTAATGCGCCCATGCCCTTTATCCTAGCCCCAGACCCTCGAATCTACCCGCGTCATTTCAAGATATCCTTGCGAGAGATATTACATACATATATATATATATATATATATATATATATATATATATATATATATATATATATATATATACGCACACATACATAAACATATATATATATGCATGTATGGTATGCATTTTATGTATATCCTCGGTGTGACTTCGTTACTCTCCTCAACTTCTATATCTCTAGTCAAAGTATCAAAATTTCTCCTTTCATCTCGATATCTATTTAATCGAAATACGTGTTGGTTTAGAACCCAATATGATTCTCTCTCTCTCTCTCTCTCTCTCTCTCTCTCTCTCTCTCTCTCTCTCTCTCTCTCTCTCTCTCTCTCTCTCTCTCTCTCTCTCTCTCTCTCTCTCTCTCTCTCTCTCTCTCTGAATTCGATAAGAAAGTTATGTTGGTACATTTTCTTTTTCGATGAAGAGGTCAGTGGACGACGCTGTGTACAGATAGGAACAAGAGATAGATAGATATAGGGAAAGAGAGAGAGCGAGAGGGATAGAGGAAGAGGGAGAGAGAGAGAGAGAGAGAGAGAGAGAGAGAGGCAAATCTAATAGCAGTTAGCCCTCGTTATTCCTCGCTTATACGGTGTACGAGTACAGCGGCAAAGTAAACTGCATCCAGGTGTCGGAGTAGAGCTCGTTAGTGGGTTTACAGGTAGGTCACCATTGTGTAACCACGTAACCAAGCCACTGCATGCAGCTTACTTGGCAAATATCGTTCTCGACTATGTAACTATAAGGGGGCGGGTGATATTATCTTGACAACGGACACGATAACACAGGAGGCAAAGTCGCCTGTGACTTTTTTTTTTCGGTGCCATGAAGAACGCGTGTCTGGCCTATTTTGAGGAAAGATTGAAAAAAAGAAAAAAAAGGAAGAAAAAAAAAGAAAAAGAAAAAAAAAGGAACAACTTAAAAACTTACACTCGCTATATTACGTTTATCACTGGCATCGCTTTTTTCTCATACGATTCACAAAAAAAAAGAGAAAAAAAAGAAAAAGAAAGAATGAAAAGGGGGGAAAAAAAAGAAAGACGGATCGTTGAGCGACTAATCTTTCTAATCTTAATAGCAACAAAGTACTCCGATGTTTCTCCAACTCATAGAACTAAACCCGGGGGATTGGGGGCACGTGGTGTAAATAAAAAAAAAAATACAAAAAAAGAAAAACAAAGAAAAAAGAAAATAAAAGAAAGAGAGAGAGAGAGAGAGAGAGAAACAAAATACAACTGAATGGTTCGCGGTTCGGCAAATATGAGAGGACAAAAAAGGTGAGAAGAACGGTTCGCCAAACAATATAAAAAATGATGGATCCGCCAACAGACGCGCGCGAGTACTATATAGTGTATATGGCAAAACGGACGGTAGAGAATCCTCCCATTGGTCATTTTTCGACTTTCCGAAGCTGTAGCGTGATATCGTTCTAGATAGGAGCGACGTGTTCGATGCGTACGACCAGGAGAATGCTAACCAAAATTCCGAGTAAATAGCGACCGAAGCCGAATGGTGTGAGACCTGCTGGAGGGATGGAACAATGTTGTTGACGAGTGCCAGAGTGAGATAGAAAGAGATGAAGGAAGATAGACATAACGAATCGATGCAGTTTACCCGACCATCTACCTCTCTGTCTGTCTCTCTCTCTCTGTTTACTTCTCACCCTTCTTCCCTTTTCCCTTTACCTTCACGAAAACGGTAGAAGGAAGATTCTTCTTCGTGCTTAACGTTTCTCCTCGAATGCTGTCATCGCCAGTTTGCTTCCTTCTCTAGCATGTCAAGTGATGCTCATTGTTAGTGAAAATTCGCCGCAAGTTAACTCCCACTCCTCGGTTCTCCAACAACCCCTCTTCACCTCAACCACCATTAATCCGCCTCCCTCCCTCCCTCCCTCCCTCCCTTACCCCTCTCTCCTTCAAACGCACACACGACAGACGAAATTTTTATAATGCATATATTATTATATATAGTATATATATATATATATATATATATATATATATATATATATATATCTATATAGTATGTATTATACTTTGTAAATTTATATCTATAAACGAGTTATGTTGTATAGTATATGTATATAATAGGTAGAGAGAACATTTTTGAAAATGCTTAAGAAAAGATGACGAACCTTAAACCTCGAATCTCAGATCTCGGAATCGGTCCTCCAAAAAGAAATTTGAAAATAGAAACAATTGCAATTATAATCTGAATAGATATATTTCTGATATCATTTTAATTGACCCAATTGCTATACAGAACGTAACAATCGTTTTTGTTATAACTTAGATGGCTATAAAAAAAAAAAAAATATCGGAGAATCTAACTCTCCGATTATTTTTTCTCATTTTTTGAGGTGAAATTAAATCATCGATATTTTTTTTTTTTTTTTTTTTTTTTAGATAATAATAGTTACAAAAGTTCAAAATTTTTAACATGCGAACGTTTAATTGATACTTTACACGTAATTTTACACGTTCGATTTTTTTTCGTTTATACATTACATTACAAATTGTAATATAATTATTAATACATTACAAATGGTAATATAATTATTGTATATTTTTCTCTTCGTTTATTTAGATAAAAGAAAGACGAAGCA
>NC_060959.1:4805262-4822762 GCF_910589235.1 Vespa crabro | reverse complement strand
GAAAAAAGAAAAAAAAGAATAAGAAGAAGAAAAAGAAGAACAAAAAAAGAAAAAGAATTGACAAGGAAAAGAAAAAACGAGCAGAGAAACAAGAAGCTCAGACAACCCTATCCTCTTTCTCTGTACATCTATCTCCCTCGGGTCACGACCTTTTGCACATATATATATATACATATATATATATATGTATATATATATATACACACACACTTTCCATTTACGTGTTCATTATTCCATATATCTAAATACGTACAACGAATGCGTTTCATAGATCTGCACGTATACATGTAATCGTGGAATTTATTTCGTGGCGAACAATTAACATGATATTTATGTAGCATGCAAGGCATGCCATCGTCCACGTTATCTGAAGCATCAACTTGTATGATATATAAATATATACGCACGCACGCATGGACGCATGCACATCTATATGCATATATATATATATATATATAGATGCACGATAGTGTAGAAATATTTGGGAATAATGTGAACGTAACTAAG
Source organism: Vespa crabro (assembly GCF_910589235.1). Classification (NCBI taxonomy): domain Eukaryota; kingdom Metazoa; phylum Arthropoda; class Insecta; order Hymenoptera; family Vespidae; genus Vespa; species Vespa crabro. Next base: position 4,822,255 of record NC_060959.1, on the reverse strand, counting down.
TACTAACAATTCCTTTTCCGAGGAGTTTCAAGAATTACAAAAACGAATTAAAGGATACGAACTTCTCAAAAGGATTATGGAGAAATGAGAGAGAGATAATGTTCTTTTATTAAAAGAAAAAAAAAAAGTATGATTTCAAAGATCTTTATTACATATCAACTCTCGTAAAAACTCTTTCTTTTTGAGATGATGTAGTAATAACGAAGTCGCTAACAAACTTCTCATCTTCTATTCTCCACCTCTCTCTCTCTCTCTCTCTCTCTCTCTCTTTCTCTTTCTTTCACTGTCTATCTATCTCTATCTTTTACTTTACTCTATGTCAATAAAAGTGATCGCAACGAGAAATTAAATTTCTCTTCGATTTCAAATTCCCACGGAAGCTTGTGTATTACACATCGAAAAAAGGTGGGAGTGAAAACAAAAAAAAAATGAAAAGGAAAAAAAAAACGGAAAAAAGAAAATGGATGCGCTATGGGGAAATAAAAATTCAAATGTGCAAATTTCGCCAGTTACATTTCGCGGAAATAAAAAAAAAAAGAAAAAAAAAAGGAAGAAATTTGGCATTCGCGTGGCGGAACGGTCGAACATGGAAATTCTAATTGCGCGCTGTGGTTTTGCGGTGGTTTCGAAGGCTTGGCTTGAAAATTATGCTCATTGATTTTCTTTGCGCTCGACTTTCAAGATACTCCTTCTCCATTGATTCAACGTTTTCCTTACAAACAAGAAGGATTTCTCTCTCTCTCTCTCTCTCTCTCTTTCTTTTCTCTCTTTTTCTCTCTCGTGAAATTTCCATCCGTAGAATTACCGACGATTAGGTACTCTCGTGGAGTAAAGATGATTTAAAAGAGTGAAGAAGAAAGAGGAAGGAAAAGACAGAGATAGAGAGAGAGAGAGAGAGAGAGGAAGAAAGAGAGAAAGAAAAGAGAGAGAGAGAGAGAGAGAGAGAGAGAGAGAGAGAGAGAGAGAGAGGGAAGATATTCTTCAAAATTCCATCGACAATTTCATCTTCGAGAAGAGACGTTTGCCTAACCGAACTCCATCCATGAGTTTTTCGATTCATTTCTCTGAATTTACGCTTGTAAAAGCTTTTGAAAATCTTTGAACGACGTTGGATAATTAGGGATATCCGATGAGATAGGATCTCGTAATGTTATTATGATTAAACTGAAAGGACGCCGAAGAATCGACGATGATCATTCTCTCTTTATTTCTTTCTATATCTCTCTATTTCTTTTTCACTTGAAGAAAGTAGAAAATAGAAGAAAGAAAATGGACACACTCGAAGGAATACCAGCATTGTTTTCCTTCGTTCAATATACTAAGATACACACCTCTTGTCATCGTCTGGTATCTCCTTTCGTCAACAACGTCACTTCAATTTGTCAACGCTTTAGAACGCGAAACGTCATCCTTCCGCTTACTACACCCTTTCCTATTTCTCCATCTACAATCAACCCCTCTCCTCGTCATGAACTCGTCGTCAACGTGAAAAGCCAACCTCGACTGTTTCCCTTTCTCGTCCTTCTATTCGTCGACGTAATGAACCACATTTTCACGCGGTGACGTCGCGCGTCGCCTTGACGAAGATGAAAAGCAGCTAAGAAAATGGTCAGGACATTTTGCCAAACCCCACATCATTCAGATCCTATCTACTATTTTTCGACAAACTATCTATCTGTTTATCTACATACATTAATATATATATATATATATATATATATATATATTTTTCTTTTTCCTTAGGAATGTCTTATCTTGAATTTTCGATTTTTCTTCAAGTGATTAACGTTAGCGATCGACATCAAAATCAAGGTTTCACGCATTTTTTTGTGATTCTTTTTTCTTTTCGTTTTTTTTTCGGAAGTATTCAAGGTCGTTTTCTGAGAGTGAACTAATCCCTCTATCTTTCTCTTTCTCTCTCTCTTGTTCTTTCTATATATATATATAATTTCCAATAAAAGATTGACTACCTGAAAGCGAATGTGTTGAATAGGCAATGAGATTAAAAAAAAAAAAAAAAAAAAGAAAAAAAAAAGAAGAAGAAGAAAGAAAAAAGAAAGGAAAAAAAAGAAGAAGGGGTTAGGGAGGGGGAAAGAAAGAAGGAAAAAAACGTTCCATCAAACCCCGCTCATCCCCGCCAACCCCTATTGTTTTCGAAACTTACACTTGTTAGATAGAACAATAGAGAATCGTTCATGGTATGATCGTGGTTTGACGTATCGAGCATCCCGTAGAATCATCCCGTGAATTTTCCTGGAACGCTGAAGCTTCCATTGTGCTTCGCGGCGGGATTCAAAGGATTAACCCGAGCTCTTCAACGACTGCTATCTATGGAATCGCATAGATATAGTGATATACAATGGTTGTCAAGTTATCTACTTGATTTTACGAATTTTCTGTTTTTGTCAAATATCGTTTCACGAGAAATGCCACATAAAGAGAGAAAAAGAGATAGATAGATAGATAGATAGAGAGAGAGAGAGAGAGAAAGAGAATAATTAGTTATAATCGTTCCTTTAAATGTTGTTGCATACGCTTACTTTTAATGGCTATTTAAAATACAAATCGAAAATTACTGTCAACAGAACGAGTAAATTTATATAGAATATACGAAAACGATTTGAGGTCGATCAAATTGTTCATTCGTTTCGATTAATCAATCCATTCGTTTATTAAGTTAAATTTTAACTATATGATTGAAAGAACATTTTTCAACGTAATCGTCTCGCTGTTAGTTAAATTACTCATCGCTAATAACATCCCCTTAGTTGATCGATTACATTTTCTCCTAGAAAATAAATGACCTCTGGAGTTCGATCGAGAGACAAAGATAAGATAAACTCTCTCTCTCTCTCTCTCTCTCTCTCTCTCTCTCTCTCTCTCTCTCTCTCTCTCTCTCTCTCTCTCTCTCTGTCTCTCTCTCTCTCTCTCTCTCTCTCTTGTATTTTACTTAGAACAAGGACCGACCGATGGAAACTTTTGAAATATCAAATGTGGATAGGTTTTGATGTCTCTGTGTAAATATGTAGGTTACATCAATGTGTGCGTGTTTACGTTCAACACGCCATCCTCATCCCACCCTTTTCCTTTTGCAATCGATCGCTAACGGTCGACTTTTTTTACATCGGTCATCTCGTACTATTGACCTGAGCGAACTGCGTACTCGTGAGTAACTAGTACTGCCTTTTGATGCTCCTCATTACTTCCAAAAGGATTTTTTTTTTTCTTTTTTCTCCCTTTTTTTGTTGGTGTTCTTGATGTTGTTGTTATTGTTGCGTAGTAGTAATACCTACATATATACTTTTGATTAAAACTTCGACCTAATATCGGAAACGATGGGAAGATATTTTGAAAGAGACGAAATAATTGATATGAAGAAATTCATTAGTATATATTATTATATTTATATATAAAACAACGAAAATTAATAAATAAAATATTTATATTTATCTTTATCAATTAAAAACGTTCTATTAATTATAAAATAATTTCTATCAAAACTTAATTATTATCTCGTATAATTTTGGATTCTCATCGACTCGTTCTACGATATTATTTATTTTCCATCTCTTTGAAGAGGATGACTGAAGAAACGAAAGGGAAAAAAGAATCGTCCTTGAAAAAGGTCGAGCCATGAGTCGCGTATTCATCACAAAAAAAGAAATAAAGAAAAAAAATAGAAAGAAAGAAAAAAGAGAAAATAAAAAAAACACACACACAAAAAAAGAAAAGGAAATCCTAGAAAGGCTCGAAATACTCCGACCACGTTCCCTTTTCGCGACCCGTCGCAAGATAACGTCAGGAATGTTGATGGACTCTGGACGTGATATCTTGGCCGTTGAAATCGAGCCGAGTAAAGTTGAACTTTCTCTCTTTCTCTCTCTCTTTTACTCTCTTTCTTTTTCTACGTGTCACGGATCCGTCCAAAAGCAAAAAGACCGAGAGGGAGAATGATGACGAGGACGGAATTCCCTCTGCCCGAGATTGAATCTGTTGGGTCTGGTTAAGAGTAGAAACGGTGGACGAAGATGAGCAGACTCGTTGAATAGAAGGAGAGTTGTGTAACATCAAAGATGGGAAAGTTCCTGAACGTTAGGTGGAAAGGAGGTCAACGAGGTCCTTAAGGATTTCGGAGGAACTCGAAGGAACGATGCCTCGGACCTGAAAATGCCATCGTCTTCGAACGTTATCGCGTGAAGTATACATAGACGAGTAAGTGGTAGGAAAAGGTAAGGAAGGACGAGTAAAAAGAGAGAAAGAGAAAGAGAGAGAAAGAGAGAGAAAGAGAATGAGTGAGAAAGAGAAAGAGAGAGTGGATGATGGCGACACAGGTGGGTAAAGTCGTTCGCTGTGACCGAAGATCTTTGAGTGGGGAGAAAAGAAGGAAGCATCAAAGAAGAAGAAGAAGAGAGAGAGAGATAGAGATAGAGATAGAGAGAGAGAGAGAGAGAGAGAGATAGAGATAGAGAGAGAGAGAGAGAGAGAGATAGAGAGAGAGTGAACGACATCGAGTCTTTTCAGCTACCAATGAGGACTGCCTTCTGACCGAAGAGGAAGAAGACGTCCTTCGACGAGAACTAGCCGTGTTCCCGCGGGATCAGACGCTGACCAAGAATGGAAGGAGCTACTACTATGGCGAGAAAGGACGACTCGTCCGAGACGACGAATAAAGACAAAGATTTTTTTCTTCCTTTCTTTTCTTTTATTTTATTTTTTTTTTGATTTCTTTCCTTTTTCCTTTTTTCTTTTTCTTCTTTTTCCAACGTCTGCCCAGAATTTGAAGAGTAGCTTGAGAGTTGAGAATTATATTAATAACGTGAACGTATTTTTTTTAAAGATAAAGAAAGAGTGAGAGAGAGAGAGAGAGAGAGAGAGGGAGAGGAAAAAATAAAAAACTGAAAAAAAAGAGAAAAGAAAGGAAAAAGAAAATGATCGAAGACGGGGGCAGAATTTTTTATTTAATTGTTAACCTTAATATTAATATAAATCCTTTCTTGTTACAAATTCTCTCTCTCTCTCTCTCTCTCTCTCTCTCTCTCTCTCTCTCTTGCCCTCTCTCTTTCTTTCTACTCCGGAAGAAGACTTATTTTAAAGTGTACCGAAAGTATAGTAGCTGTGATTCATTGCGAAATAAATAAAGCACAGCAGACTAAGGCGTGTAATCCTAGAGACATCTGAAAGGATTTACATACGTATGTTTACATATATACGTATAAATATACATATACATATATATATATATAAATATACAGCAGTAAAAATTTCGCAATACGATTGGTATAATATCGAAAGGGTCATCTAAGATAAAATGTAAATAGGAAAAAAGGTGAGAAGGGAGAGGGAAGAAAGAAGGAAAATAAAACAAAAACAAAAAAAAAAGAAATAAAAAAAAGACGTGGAAGCAGTCGGAAAAAGGGGATGCAGGTGGCGATAAGGGTTAGAGGATAGCGCGACCAGTCGAAGAGCTATCCTTCTTTGACGGAGCGAGAGTGCCTGAATTCCCATGGGAACTACGATAGGGCCAGGGATAAAGATACGAACGTGCGACCGAGAAAAGAGGAAGAAAAGAGAAGAGAAGAGAAGAGAAGAAAAGAAAAGAGCAGAGAAGAGAAAAGAAAGAAGGAAGGAAAGAAAAAAAGGAAGGAAGAAAAGAAAGAAAGAAAGAAAAAATAAACTAGAAAAGAGTAAGAGAACAAAGATCGAAATCAAAGCCAAAATGACACGCCATCGAGGATATAGTGGTAGCAGCTTAGTTTTAGCTGAGGAAAATTAAAAATAAAAAATAAAGAAGAACCTAGAGTCTTATTCTATCTTTTTCTCTCCTTATTTTAGATTTTCCTTCCTGTTTCCTCTTTTACCTTCACAAGTCCCTACCTTCACAATCCCCTTCATACTCCGCGTGATTTTCAAAAGCGCCGGACCGTTAATTTCGTGCGATCGAAAAGTAAAGGAAATGACGAGGGTCTTTCAGAAATGATGGAATGATTTGAAAGGAAACGGAATTTCGATGAGTAAGTTTTCGGTAAGTAGAGACAATATGAGCTCGTTCTTACTAGGAAAGAGGGCCAAAAGAAAATGAGAGAGAGAGAGAGAGAGTGAGAGAGAGAGAGAGAGAGAGAGGGAAAGAGAGAAAGAGAGAGAAAGAGTCTTGACGAGGAACGGAGGGTTTGTAGAAAAAGAGGAATAATTTACTAGCGTCGAGCAAAGTATTCCTTCGTACAAGTTGGCAACTCCGCCCCCACAGTTACTAGCGGCTTCTAGCGTTAAAAGCGATATTCCGTAAGTATAAGCCAACTTTCTCCTTTGATACTCTCCTCTCTCCCTCTTTCTCTCTCTCTTTCTCTTTCTCTTTCTCTCTCGGACGGTGCCCGTGCCAAGGCGGACTAGTAACAGGGTTTCGGAACTTTTCACGGAGAAACGAGGTTCAAGATGAAACCACTCATGAGTAATCCAGAAATAATCGGTATCCCAGCGACGTTCACGGCGATCTATCTATATATGTATGTATGTATCTATGTATGTATGTATGTATGTATGTATGCATGTATGTATGTATGTATGTATGTATATACATATGTACGTATATATATATATATATATGTATGTACGTATATATGTATGTAGGTATGTATCTTACACATACCTACCCCCAATATAGTATATACATAGAGACGACAGCTTTGGAGGAATATCGATTAGTTTGTTTCTCGTAGAAATTCTTTCTTTCTAAAGGTTCCTGACAATCGATTTATTCTTCGTTTCGTACAGAACGGAATAACGAGACGCGTGTTCTGTATGTATAACACGACAAGTGTTTTGCTTTGAAAGAAAATCAATGTACTATAATGTATATATATATATATATATATATATATATATATATATATATATATATATATATATAAAATAAGAAAAGAGGAAAACAAAAAATGAGAAAAGAAAAGACGATGAGAAACAAACCAAATGAAGAAACAAAAAAAAAAAGAAAAAAAAGAAAGAAAGAAAAAGAAAAGAAGAAGAAAGCAGAAGAGGTAGCAAAAGATTTCTCTTCTTCCTAGCTTTAAGGGCTCGCTAATCCGTGGGACGAGTTCGCGTACTGGAATCGACCTTAAGTAGGGAAGCACCGTACGTACTTACCTACTACGTACGAGACGAGTCCCGAGGGTCGCATTAACACTCTTAACGCGAGCTCTCTATCGTGGCTAATGGAGATCTTCGGTTTCAAGTGCACTGGTCCATAGATACGGTACTTAGTCTGTACGTATCAGCGCGATTACCATGAGAGAAGGTACCTCCTAGTGTAGGTCCTGCTGAATTCCGAATCGTTCGAGTATCTCATAGAGAATGGTCGAACGTATAATTTGGCAAGGGTTTTCGTCGATTTAATGACTGCCTCGAGGGATTCGTCTTTTTTTTCTTTTTCTTTTTTTTTCTTTCTTTTTTTCTTTTTTTTTATTCAACCCTCTCTTTTTTTTTCTCCTTCTTTCGTCTTCCTCTTTCATCCCTCCCCTCGTACCACTCTTCCCATCCCCTTTATTCCACTTATGTTAGCCAAAGATCCGTAGTACCTACTACTAATGAAGTAATCGTTTCGACGTTAAAAGCCAAAGTAGTAAGAGAGAGAATGAGAGAGAAAAAATGAAAGAGAAAGAGAGAGAGAGAGAGAGAGAGAAAAGGATGTTACTCTTTCACGATATCCGCTTGTCGTCAAGTTGGTAGCTTTAACATTTATCGCGATTAACGCGAAGACGCTTTTCGAAGCGTTGAATAGATTATGAACGATTAAGTGGTTACCCATGGCAAAGTTCGAAGAAGACAGAATGAGAAGGAGACAGGGCGTGGATAATCTGTCGGGTAAAATCTTAATGTAATCTCAGACCCGTCAATTTATCTCTCCTTACTCTAAACGCACGTAGAGAACGTCTTCGTGACGTAATTAAATATTACATGAAGTCCCGTTATTATTACCATCGGCTCCTTTGACTTTTCGCCTCACCATCCGCCCACGCCCACGACTTGTGTTTTTAATATTTCACGTGGGTAAATGGTAGCGGAGAAAACTTTCGAAAAGAAATACGTTTGAAATGGAAAGGAAATACACATACACACACACACACACACACACACACACACACACAGATACACAAAAGAAAAAAAAGAAATAAAAATGAAAAAAAAGAAAGCCCTATCAAAGGACATCGAGCTTTGGTTAACTTTCATTTGACTCGGTCTCACTAGAAGAAGATAAAGAAGTCTCGTATTAAAAGAGTGACTTTCTTCGAAAAGGAAAAAAGAAATGGAACAGAAAAAAAATAAAGAAAGAGAAATGAGAAATGAAATAATAACACACATATATCCACGATCATATCTAATACCATACTTATAAATAATATTTTCCATTAGACGTTTTTCTCCGTTAAACTAATAACTTATTCCATTAACAAAATTCATAAGTATGTATGAAGTAGATTGATGATGAGCTTGGCCCTTTTTCCCCTATCAAATTTTGGACTTTGAAAGCCGATTTCGTGGAACGACACGTTGGTGTCCTTTAGAGAATACATTACACCTACAATTCAAGAGAATGAGTAACTACCAAGCGGATAAACATATGTAAATGATATGTAAGAAGATTTACTGTATATACATATATATATATATATATATATATAGTTACACCATTATATTGAGAATTCTACTTGAGTGGCACGATGCCTGTCCATTATTTTTCTCGAAAGGTGTAGACGATCTCTTCTCAGAGACTAACGGGTGTTCTATTGTCCGGATCTATGAAAAAAAGAGAAAGAGAAAGAGATAGAAAATATGTATACACATACATATATATATACACACACACACGAAGAGAGAGAAAGACTGATCACGTTTGCCGTGCAATAGCAAAATGTAAGCTGGTTGGAGTAACAGGAAAAGGACTATTCTAAAGATCATAGATCTTTCAAGTCTCCGTTGTTCGAGATCCGCTCTCTTACGTGGTCTTTCCTTCGTCATAAATCTCGCTTCTCACTTTCAGTTCGGATTGCTTCGTCGCTTTGCCGAACCGGCAAAACGCAGTATATCGTCGTTCCTACCATTCTCTACTTCCTCCTCATAGAGGAGCAAACCGTTTCCTTCTTGTATCTTCTACGAACCCTTCGTAGAGAACATCTAATTAGCCTTCCATCCAATTACTACCACCTTCCATCTTCGGTAAGTGCCGACGATGGTTACAAATGCCTGCGAGGGTTGGAACAATGAAATTAGCTACGTTGAATCCCTTTGTCTTGCGAATTATCAGAAGTCGATTCAACGAACATCGTCTTTTTCTTTAACAACTCGAGAAATTCTTATAACATGAAAATTTATCGACTCGTAAAATTCTTTAAACTCTTTTCTATTTAACTTTTAATGACGTTATATTTATACATACATATATATATATATATATATATATATATATACGCGCACATGTGTGTGCAAGTGCTAGAGCAAGTGTAAGAGCAAGTGCAAGTATAAGTGTAAGTGTATGTAAAATAAAAAGAGAGAGAGAGAGAGAGAGAGAAAGTAGATGAAAAATCGAATCTGGATTAAATCATCCGACTATTTTCAAGAAGATGCCTAGAAAATAAGAGAGAGAGAGGTTGCTGATGGAAGAAAAAGAAAGGAGCATAGAAAGAAGAAGAAGAGAAAGAAGGAGGAGAAGGAGTATGAGGAGGTGGAAGAAGAACGACAGTAGACGAGTACGTCTCCAACGCAGCACTTCGCTCATCGTTCACATTTCCTCTCCGAATCCTTCTTATCCACCGCGGCATTATCATAATGCCATCGCCCCGCTACGTGACAGGAAAGACGTATTATCTCTGCTACTCGCTCCAGTTTTCCGATCTTCTCCCTTTCTTTCTCTGTCTCTCTCTCTCTCTCTCTCTCTCTCTCTCTTTCTCTCTTTTCCTTTCTTTTTCTCGTATGCCAGCTTATCGTGCGTCCTCGCTTTAAAACGGACGCGAATTAGCGTTTCCACCGTTCTTCGACTTCCCCTATCCCCCCACTCCCATCACTACTCGTTCTCTCACCTTCATCCCACCTTACGTATTCGTGTTCTTCATTCTTATTCTTATTCTTATTCTTATTCTTATTCTTATTCTTATTCTTATTCTTATTCTTATTCTTATTCTTATTCTACTTATTCGTCTTCGTCGTTATCTTTTTTTGCTTCTTCGCCTTCTTCGTCGTCGTCCTCCTTCTCCTCTTCTTCTTCTTCTTCTTCTTCTTCTTTTTCTTCTTCCTCTTCTTCTTCTTTCTATTCTTACTCTTACTCTTCTCGAGAGAAAGTGCTACAATGCGACGCGATGCATTTTATATGGACGCGTACATTTGCAAAGTAGCAAAGAAGATAAAATGGCCGGTGGTGAAAAGGCGCCAGCTCGGAAAAGCTTCGAACGGTGCGGAGACTGCATTTTGAGGAGTAGAGTGCTTAGTGATGATTAAATCCGATATTTTTTTCCTTTTTATATATATATATATATATATATATATATATATATATATGTGTTTGTGTATGCGTAAGCGTGTGTATACAGACAAATCAAGAAAAGATCTTTTTCGTTTTGCAAAAAATAAAAAAAAAAAGAAATATTTATCAAAAAATATTCACCACAATCGAATGAATTTGTTTCGTAAGATCGAAAAACAACGGATGACAATCGTAATTTATTTAATAATAATATTTTTTCGATAAAGTTCAATTATCAGAGGACAATGAGAAAGTACTAACCATCAAGTGCATAATCATAGTGTGTCATTTCGACAAGCTCGATCACTAATATATAGTCAGCGATATTAATTATAATATCGTTATAACTTATAACGAGGTACTTTGGTATGGCTCACGAAAGCGCTCGCGCAACGTTCCATAAAACTACGACGAGGCGTACCTATCAAACCTACCTATGTACCTACCTACGTACCTACTCTGTCGTCATTCGTAAAGAACATTCTTGAAAAGATCAGAATTCGTTTCATTCTCGACGCTTTACAAAAAAAAAGAAAAGAACTTCGAAAGGTATCACAAGTGGATATATTAACGAGAACTTTGCTTTTATCGCGAAATCAAATAATTTTTCCTTTTTCTTTTTTTCTTTCCTCTTTGTGATGTGATTGAAAGAAAAATTATGAAAAAAGAAGAAGAATAAGGGAGATAAGAGGAACAAGATAATAAGAGAAAACGGGCTTACACGAAAATTTTCGTTTATGATAATCAAAAATGGTCGGGAATAATCACATTGAAATTTTTTTATATCCCTACTGTGTCTACTCGTTTACGCTTGACTTTTCTTGAAATCTCTCTATGAAAAAAGTTCCGTAAGATAAACGAGTGAGGGAGAAAGAGAGAGAGAGAGAGAGAGAGAGAGAGAGGGAGAAAGGGAGACAAAGAAAACCCTTCGCGATCAAAAAGTAAAACGGATCTCATTAAATCCTTGTTCGTTACAACTTTCTCAGTTTGATCCAACATTTACAATGCAGTCGCGTACAACTTCGATATAATTTCAAACAACTTTCGATATCTCGGATAGGTATATCTTTTAACATAAAAATTTAAACAACGTTCATTGTTATGACCTCTCTCTCTCTCTCTCTCTCTCTCTCACTCTTTCCCTTTCATTTCTTTTATGCACCATCACTTTTCATATGAATTCGAAGAAAAATATCAAAGTAAGCTAGGTCAGCATGTATTTTTCTTTCTCGCAACGCAATGTACAATCGTATTATTCGTTAAGTTGAAAAATAAAGTTCCATCGAGAAGACAGAAAAAAAAGCAAAAGAGACAAAGACAAACTGACAGAGAGACAGACGGAGAGAGACAGACGGAGAGAGACAGAGAGAGAGAGAGAGAGAGAGAGAGAGAGAGAGAGAAAGAGAGAGAGATTACAATAGTGTCGACAAGAATTTTCGAACCGACTTTTCCTCCTGGTAACGCCTAAACGTGTTGAATTCCTGTCGGCGGCTCCCGTAGGAACGAGAACGGAAGCGGATAGTTGGCGAGCTGCCAGACGACAGTCTTCTTTCTCTCCCGCACTCGTCCTGTAAAAGCGAGACGGAGAGAAAGAGAGAAAAAGAGAAAAGAGAAAGAGAGAAAATAAGAGAGATAGATAGAGAGAGAGAGAGAGAGAGAGAGAGAGAGAGAGAGAGAAAGCATTCGCACGCACACGAGGAGGAATACGATATCCATAGACGTGTGCACACATGAAAACGTATACACATGTATAGGCAACCGCCATACATGTACTCTCTATTCTCGGATCCCGAGTAATAATCCTAACTCGCAGGTTAGCCCGAGCTTAATTAGAACAGGGGTTAGTGGCTTGCTAGTTATAGCCACTATTGGATACCACCGAGCACCTCGCTTCATTTTGCATCCTTCCTGAAAGTGGCTTCTTCTCTCTTTCTCTCTCTTTCTTTCTCTCTCTCTCTCTCTCTCTCTCTCTCTCGTTCTCTCTCTCTCTCCCTTTTTCTCTCTCTCTCTCTTTGCTGTTTTTTTATCTTCTTTATACTCTTCTTTCCACTCTTTTTTCCTCTCTCTCTCTCTCTCTTTCTCTCTCTCTCTCTCTCTCTCTCTCTCTCTTTCTCGCGAGAAAAGTTGTTTACTCCGCGTAACGACTTTTCCCTCGCTCTGATGCTCCTTCACTAACTCGCAACGCTTCAAGTTTTGTCTTTGAGAGTAGACCAACGAAGTATATGTATGTATGTATATTACATAGTTACGTATAGACAGTATACACATACTTTATTTATTTCTTTAATAATAATAATAATAATAGTAATAATAATAATAATAAATAATAATAATAATAATAATAATAATAATAATAATAATAATAATAATAATAATAATAATAATAATAGTGATTTATAACATCTACTAAATAATGAATTCGTGATCTACGATTCGGAATCTTAGGAGGGGTCGGTCGTCCGTTGTTGTACGGTAATTTGTTATGCTAATAAAACGATCCGGCTACGGCGTCAGCGTTGGCGTTGGCGTCGGCATAAAATTCGACGCCCCAAAGAAACAGCTGCGAGTTATAATAGTCATTAGACTAATACGAGGATTATATCACTTGGTAAAAGTTCTCGACGAACATTAGAACCCCGGACTCTCGAGGAATTTCCCGGATCGTAGGAATTCCCAATTATGACTTTCTGGAGAGCTGTATTATGATAATCACCGGGAGAGCATATCCTCCTATCCTCGAGCCTTGGATATTCGCACGATTACGCGTAATTATTTCGTACGCCTTTGTATAATGTACTTATCTATGTACATATGTATATATGTATATATATATATATATATATATATATCTTTTATATACATTATATACGTGTAGGAAGATTTTATATAATATATTTTACGAAATAATTTACTTATAGGTACTTAATTACTCGTCTTTCAAACGAAATTGTTCTAATTTTTCTAATTTTACGACGATATATGTATATATATATATATATATATATATATATATATATATATATATGTATACGAATTTAATAACATTGAAACTAGTTTATATTACAATTAGATCGAATAATTTTGTAATATCGTATACGTGGTTAAAAACATTCTCAATGTTTCAAAATAACGTTTACTAAGTTTAATCATAATTTGATAATACGACGAAAACAATTTGTTTATTTATTAGCTTTAACCATTACACGTACGTTACGAAACAATATTGTTTTTAATATATCACGAAATCTCCGAAGTAGTGTATAACGTTAATTAAAAATCGATTAACACCTTAAAGTGTTCATTTAGAACGTTGCGTAATTAGCGGAGGAGTCATTGGTAATAGGTATCATTACGCGTATGTAAGTAGAATAGTAAGTAGAGGGTGTGCAAAGAAACACCTAAAAGCTAATAACGCGAATGAGAAGAAATGAAGAGAGAAAGAGAGAGAGAGAGAGAGAGAAAGAGAGAAAAAAGAAGTTATATATACATGAAGAGTCAAAGAGAAAAAGAGAAAAAGAGAGAGACACGAGAAGAAGAGGAAAGAAGTGTAAAGAAAAAAAGAAAAACCAAGGAATAAAAGAGTCGCGTTACGCCATCGCGTTTCAACAATATTACGGAATGAAAGGTTCTTCCTTATATAAAAAGGTTCTTCCTTATATAAAAAGGTTCTTCGCTAGTGCTCTTTCTCGCTTCGCGTCTACTTCTAATTACATTGAGAAAGCCGAAAAAAAGGTCACTTTTTCCATTTTCTCTCTATCCATTTTCTTAAAAAGAAACTGACTGAGAAAGAAAGAAAGAAAGTGAGAGAAAGAAATAAAGTAGAGAGGAAAAAAAGGATATTGATTAAAAGTCCTTTCGAGAAAAATGAGAATCAAAAAAGGATATATTAAGTGGATAACATTTATAATCCGATAAGGTACAATTAGATATATAGAAATGGCATGATGTTTATACGAAAGAAATTGTATTTATATCAATATTTCGTTGGTATCTATCTATTGTATACATGCGTGCTTACGCTCGTGTTAATAGCGCGCGAAAACGACGATGAGATTCCGGGCTTGGTGTGAATCGTGTGGCGAAAACGGAGATAGAAATAGACAGACAGAGAAAGAGAAAGAGAAAGAGAAAGAGAAAGAGAAAGAGAAAGAGAGAGAGAGAGAGAAAGAGAGAGAAAGAGAGAGAGAGAGAGAGAGAGAAAGGATGGATGAATAGACGTTACGGACCCTTTCTACGTATTACGACCCTTGGTAGGGAAGGGTTAAACGATAGGCCGGCTACTCGAACGGTACTATTTCAAGCGAGCCGGTGATCCGCTTTGTGATTTTACGGCTTCCTCGATCGTGCCATGTCGACGTTGGAGACTCTCTCTCTCTCTCTCTCTCTCTCTCTCTCTCTCTCTCTCTCTCTCTCTCTCTCTCTTTAACGACGAAGCTAGCTTTGAGAATGGATATCCTTTACGAGATTGACTTCACAAATTGTGTCACGTGAAACAAAGCAAAGTGGTTTTATAAAATTTTGTAGGATCTTCGTTATATAATTTTCTTTTTTTCGTCCTTCTTCTTCTTTCTTTTTTTCTCTTTTTTTTTCTTTTCTTTTCTTCTCTTTTTTTTTCTTTTCTTTTCTTTTTTTTTTCCTTGGATTTCTTTTTATCGAAACACGTGTAAGTACACACATTTAAATATCTTATACATATCTATTTTGCCGTAAAAAAAATATGTCATAATAGTTTCGCTTAACATTTCGTAAGAATAAATTATTAAAATGATATTTCTTTATCGATGAACGATTATTTAAAAATATCGTAAGAAGTTGATGGAAAATTCGATTCGAACGTAAAAGAGAACTCTGTAGTAACGTCGCCAAAAATTCTCATGGAATTTTACACGTAACCATTCATTTCCAAGATTCATGTAAATGAGCGAGCCAAGGTAATATCTATAGATATACATAGATAAGTACTTGTACGCGAATGGTTTTCAAGAAATTATACGGGTCAGTATGCCAGCACGATTTCAAGAATTTATATAGGATGGCTTGCGAACATACATATATACATACATGCATATATATGGCGGGATTAACGCTGAATACGGTGATATATATATATATATATATATATACAAATGCATACATACTTACGTACCTAGTCATACAAGATTCAATTTTTTTTTCTCTCGTCGACGAGAAAGAAGTCTCGACGATGCCAAATCCAATTCCAGGAATTTACACAGATCAATTATGAATTAGTACCATTTTCGGATTATTAATAGAGATTAACTTGTCAACAGCAATGCCTTTTATTGCAGATATACAATCCTATGTAATAAATACGATATACTTTTCAAACAAATGTTTTTTTTTATTTTCAACAAATTCATATATGGATCAATAAAAACAAAGAGAGAAAGAGAGACGTATAGTCAGGAGATTTTTTAAATCGACAAACCGTATCGAAATTTACGAAATTTCGTTCAATAAAGATACGAAATTTTGACTAACGAAAAACATTGAAACGTGTATACATCGTATGACGTTTATATATATATATATATATATATATATATATATATATATATATATATATGTTATACAGAGAGCAAACCGACAAAGTGAACGAGTTTTATTTTTTATCGTAAATACGCTCATGTCAGTGTAATTTTTGATCAACATTTCCGAGGAAAAAAGATCGGTCCGATTTTATGGGAAACTGAGCGGTTAACCGCAACGAGAAAAAAACGTTCAAATAAACTCGCTTAAGAAGACGGTTTCGTACAAAAATTGTTTCGACGAACGAAAAAAAAAAAAAAGGAAAAAAAAAGAAAAGAAACAGAAAAAATATGATGATGATGATGATGATAACGATGATAATAATGATAATGACGATAATAACAATTAAAAAAGAAAAAGAGAAAAAGAGAAGAAAAAGAAGAGAAGTGTAAAAGATGAAATAAATAAATAAATAAAATAAAATAAAATAAAATAAAATAAAAAAGAAAGAAAAATTCGATATAATTCGAATCGAATCATCCTGTATGGGATGAGCAATACGTTTTCCTCGCATCGTTCCTTTGCGTTCCTCGTTGAATAAAGTACCGATGCTTGTGATACGCTTCTTGTTTCTCACCTTTTTGATCAGGCAAAGAGGATTCGTCGTGCCTTTTTAATGGTCTGAAGAAGGGACACAATGACAACGAAGGATGAAAAAGTGAAACGGAGAGATAGGATAGAGTAATAAAGCGAGAATGTGAGAAAGAAAGATATAGAGAGAGAGAGAGAGAGAGAGAGAGAGAGAACTAAGCCAATGCAAGAGAGGCCACGAGGTACTAATCGTTTTAATGAGCAGCGGACGCGTTCGCTTTATAAAACCACTCTGCGATGGTCAGCCCAGAAAAAAGGCAAAAGCGAGATAAAGAGAGGGGGAAAGAGAAAGATAGAGATAGAGATAGATAGTGAGAGAGAGAGAGAGAGAGAGAGAGAGAAAGA